>NC_071269.1:9975574-10110574 GCF_023375685.1 Ictalurus furcatus | reverse complement strand
ACTGGCGCCCCTCATGGTGGTGTACATAGCCCACTTCTTTATATTCTCTATACAAATGACTGTCAGAGTCCAGTCACCACCACTCATTACTTTAAATATGCAGATGATACTGCCATTCTTGCATTGCTTAATAAGGACAATGATTCTTTTTTGGACTATCAACGCTCCATAGCACATTTTAGTACATGGTATGATGATAAATTTCTCCACCTTAATATCACGAAGACTAAGGAACTGGTTTTTCGCTCTTCCAAAACACTGACCCATCCTTCCAGTATTGTCATTAAAGGAGAGATGGTTGAAAGGCTTGGAGCATTTCAGATATCTGGGCATTACATTGGATAAACATCTCAACTTCAGTCAGAACACTCTAGGTATTTACAAGCGCTGTCAACAGAGACTTAGTTATTTGTAAATTTAAATATCTGTCTGTTCAGCCTAGTCTGCTTCTTCTTCTGTATCGAAGTATTATTGAGCCGGTTCATTTTCTAGCTCATTTTTTGGGAAATCTCTTCTGATTGGCTACCTGCCACCGTGCTTAGTGAAGTTACGTGTTCTTCATGAGAGACGTGACTTCTTCAACGTACATTCTTCATTTCAGTCTTTTTAAAAATATATTTGTTGATTAGTTTTTGATTGATACCCTTGCAACATACTACATAATGTATTTATAATATATGTAAATACCGGGTATCTTTACCAGGTGTTAATAGACAGGAAGAGTTCTACCAGCTTACTAGCTAGCCTTTGCATTCTTGGGATGTTAATAGATCGTAATCCGTCCATCCAACACTATAATCCAGCAATGACCTAAAAAGAGCCATCACTGGAGCTTGTGAAGAAGGCAAAACTTCCCCATGTGCAGTATATTACAGCAATTAATTATAGTTAAAGCACAACTTATTTGATTGTTGTGGGTGAGGTGTAGGACACCTTGTACATGGGATAGAAAGCATAATAATGAAATATAATTGACAAATCTTATTTACAAGGTAGCAATATGACTTGTAACCAAATCTTTCTCTAAAATGAGTATTTCATTCCCTTGAAGCAATGTTGTAGTCAGTGGCTTCAAGTCACAACAGTAAAGTCACAACCCTCTATTACTAAGCCAATGATTTATCTGAGTGCTCCCAATGAATTATGGAGTCCTACTATATGAATATAATCATCTTACTAGATATTGTTTATAGATATGATGATATCAGTTGGATGGATTGCTATCTATCAACATCCCAAGAATGCAAATGTTTGCTATTAAACTGCTTGAACACATACTGTCTAACACTTGGTATAGATACCCTACATTACATATGTTATATTATTAAATGTAGGATGTTGCAAGGGTATCAATCGAAAGCTATCAACAACAAAAAAAAGACTCATGAAGTGTTCATTAAGTGTCAGCACTTGAAGCAGTCAATAGCGTGCTTGGTTTTGCCACCATAAGCATGCCCCTGGTCCCCCTAGAGCAGGGGTGGGCAATCTTATCCGGAAAGGGCCAGTGTGGGTGCAGGTTTTCGTGCCAATCAAGCATTAACAAATCTCACACAATCTTCAGTTTGCACTTCTTGTTGTGCTCTCTCTTTCCCCATCATTATATGCAATCCTTCCGATGCTTGTTTTACATTTCCTAAGTAAAATTTCTGTTCAACTCGATTCTTGAAATTCATTTTGGCCATCCTTACTTTTGTTCTAAATTCCTTCTCAGTCTTTAACTCTCATAGTATCTCCCTGAATAAAAGCAAACTTCTTTTCATTAAGACATTCCTTCAACTCTTTGGTTAACCATGAGTTATTATTAGAATAAACCCTTAATGCCTTTACAGGTATTATTGTATCTTCAGAGTAGTGTATGTATGATGTGATAACATCTGTGAGTTCATGAACATCTTTACTTGAATCAAAGAACACCTGCTAGTCTGTTGTCTCAAAGCAAAATTTAAGTTCTTCCATGCTTTCTTCTGACCACTGCTGTATATTCCATAAAGCAGCTTTCTCCCTTTTAATTTTCTGTATATATTTTGGCAATAGATTAATAAAATTATAATCTAATTTTCCTAGGGCAGGTCTCGACACTGCTTTATAGGCATCCAAAATATTCCCAAGATATGTGTCGAAAGTGTCGGGCATGTGATATATTGCTGAAGAGCTGGAAGATGTGCAGAATTATCAAAGGTATTAAAGTCCCCAAGAATAAATACCAGCTGGTACACAGACATCTCCAAAGCGTCATTGAAACATTTTGTAATTTTATCAGCTTTTTTTAAAAATTTTATCCCACATATGGGATAGCTGATGTTTGGTGTTTTCTCAGTCCTGGCTCCAGAAGCTTTTTTTTAAAAAAAGAAAAATTTTATTATTTATTATAAATCTGTCCATCAAACATATTTGTGTATTGATTATTTTTTCTTAGATAAGAATCTTCTCCCCCTGACTAGTTCTTGTGAATAATATGCTATTGTATTTTCAGATCATGCACCGCTATCAATAACTTATGATGGATATCTCCCCTAAAGCTTAAATACTTTTGATACTTTCAAAGTATAAATATAATCTATAAAAAATAATTTGGGAAAAAAACAAAAATAACTTTGATAAAAAAAAAAAAGTGCACAGACAGCCGGGCACACCAAATGACGTGGGTAAACACTGAAAGACAGAAATGTAAATGATTTTGACTCCCTTCTATGTCCATAAAATATTTAATAATATATAATAATAATTATAATAACAATAGGAATTTGCTAAATTTTTCATCAGCTGAGGCATTTGTTTATGGCTTATGGCTGTGCACAGACCAGTCCATCCTTTGTTTATATGGTGGCAATTCTTTTGTTTTAATTTAAGGATTAGTATTATTTGTCTTAATTTATGGTTTGTGTTGGTTCACTTCCTTTTCATATTCTTTAATTAATGTCAATAACATAGAACAGCTGGTTTTCACAAAACTTTCTTGATGGTATTCTTAATCCCAATCTAGTGAACTTGCATGTAGATATGTTTTTGATGGACTCCAAAGAACTTTTATAATTTGCTCTGGATACGGCTATCTGTTAAATTCTGTAAATGTAATAAAAAATAAGCAATTTAAACGCATCATTATAATATATATATATATATATATATATATATATATATATATATATATATATATATATATATATATATATAATATAAAAAAGTGCAGTAATGCACTATGCAGATTATGTTTTGATCAAGTCATGGTTAACATTAGTTAGTCTACTCATATCAGGAAGAAATGAATGTTTTTCCAAATTTATGGGGAGTTTCATGAACACCACCATTTATTTATTTTTTTGATGAGGCCTGTTGAGACATGGAAGTTCTCACTGGTGTATCTGTGGTCACCCTTGTAATATGTTGATTTTTTTATTACGTTGTACAGAGGATCCCCAGGAGAGGGAGCGGCGTGAACGCAGGGAGCGGATGGAGAGAGAGAGCAATGGAAACGAAGATGATGAGAGTCGGCAAAAGATAAGGGAGGAGAAGGACAAGGGCAAAGAACTTCAGGCCATCAAAGTGAGGTTCTTCTCAAATAATAAAGAAATAAAAGCTGCAAGCTATACCTGTTACTTGAAAGGTATAACAGTGAAACATGTTGTGTATATATTAATTAGATATTGCAGTTCCTGCAGAAAATGTAGGTGTGTTGCACCGCAAATCAGTGTTAGCCGATTGTTACACAGACACACGTGTGTGCACACACACATACGTCATAATTTTTCACCTGTTACATAATGTTGCATTTACCCTGGGCTAATTTGTCCCTTTTCACTGTCCATATTTTTTTTAGACAGAAAAACGAATTTTTTATTATGAAGAGAAGAACTAAGTTGTACCTAATTCCCCATCCATATTGCTGGTATGAAAGAGAAGCAGGAAGCATTGTGTAGGTTAACGACAGTAGGGAAATAATGCTTAGCTAATGACATGAAGCCACACAATCAATTTGATCTCTAATATATATAGTTTCAGCCAGAATTGTCTGGTTTAGGATCGTTTAAAAAAGGTGGAGTGGAATTGATTAGAGAAGGGGTCTTCAATCTTATCCAGACTGGGCTGGTGTGGCTGCAGGTTTTCATTCCAGTCAAATAGGAGGTACACTTGATAACTGATTGGAGACCAGAATTTACTGATTAAACAAGTGGAATGAAGTGTGGCTCTTGCTTGGTTAGAATGAAAACCTGCAGCCACACAAACTCTTTGTGGAGACTCCTGTATTAGAGGAAAATAGATGCATTTACAGACACTTGAAATAGTAAAACTACACCCCAAAATATTCACCAAATTGCATAGCTAATATCATGGTTCATTTCAAGAGGCCCACGTGATCAATTTGATGATTGAGAGGGAATTGTTTGACTTGCGATCATGTAAAAGACCTAAGCGGAGGTAATGAGACAGTGAAAATTTTAATTTAACAGGCAGCTCAGCTACATATTTATAATTGTAATTCCAATATATAATCTTCATAAAATCATCTCCAATATTTCCCTTTATCTCAAGGGGTTACAATGAGTGTTTTTGACCTAATATATACGTACATAATACATCTCGCCAGCACTACTACTCATTAATCAGGTTACCAAGCTAAAAATGTCAATAGATAGTGAAAAGATGAAACACACACCTTGTTTTTGACTTTTTACTCTTGCCATTATGAAGGTATAATATTAGTCATGCCCCAATATGACACTATTGTGTCATACAGTATTGTCATACATTAGTCATGCACCAGTATTGTGCTAAAATGTTACTGCATGGATGGTAAACTGAAGTAACTTAGCTGTAGTTCACTGCCTGCTGTCACTCAGCTGTGAACTAGATTCATGTGCAATTTCACAAGCATAAATTTTAATTGTTTTACAATGATTATCAAAAAGATGATGAATTAAAAAATACATAAATAAAAGAGAAACTGACAGTCCTCAGGGTTTATTTCTCATATTTAACAAAAACAAAAAGAGTGACATCCATTATTGTTAAACTAAATGGTAAATTTTTTTTTAAAAGAATCAATGAAATTCTATTTAACTAGATGAATGATTTAATTAGGAGGAATAACTATACGTTTTTTGCACAAGTATTTCATTGTGTGCTTGTTAAAAGATTAAACAGCCAGCATAAAAAAATGACTGGGTGACTGAATGACTGAAAAGAACAAGTGTTTTGTAGGTGAACAGATGAATATTTCCAAAACCTGTAAACTAGCAAACTTCTCAGTGTCAGTCCGGACATGGTAGAGTTGGTTTTGGGGACTGTAAATGCAGAAAATCAGTTGGAATAATAATAATTTTAAAAATTGGAGAACTATTAGTGTGGTGTTCTTATAACACTGAAATGAACTTTAAGGTAAAATGAAACCTAACTGCACCTGAATTTGTATTGTAGTAAATGGGCTCGAAACATGAAAAATATATTTCAAAACGATTAGATATTTAGAGATTTTAGAAAGGGCCAGTAGCTAAATGCTTTAAAGCCCAAATAGCTTGCACAAGCACACCTTGTAAATATAAGTCAGATAATCTGTGAAAGTTTTGTGGATGTAGGTTAAAACCCCTAGGAGGAGTTAATCTAAAATGTAACTGGAATAATAAAACTGAATGACAAAAGTTGTGAATGAACTTTGTTGGCTTGACATAACTTGGTAAACTTGCTAAATGTATTAAACCAGGGGTATCCAATCTTATCCGAAGGGCCGGTGGTGGTGCAGGTTTTCATTTCAAGTAATCAGAAGCCAGACCTGAGTCTATTGAAAGCCAAGCTCAACTGATTAAACTCTTGGAATCAGGTGTGGCTCCTGCTTTATTGGAAGGAAAGCCTGCACCCACACCAGCCCTTTTTTGTTGTCACTGATTTCAAAATTGTATTAAAAAAAAATGTAATCTTAGACGTATAAATGTTAAAAGTCTAAAAGTTTATAATATGTAAAGGGTAAAATGATAAAAATGTTGAAAGATGTTTAATGGTTGTAAATGCTAAAATGCAGCTCTGATATTCCATCTGGTTGCTAAGTGGGTTATGCTAGGGTGTTGCCACTTGGTTGCTATGACCAGTTACACATGTAAAGGTTAAAAGGCTATGGTATAACATTTTTAATGGTTAAATGTTGCTAGTAAATATAAGTTGGCTGGTATGGTGTTGCTAAGTGACTGCTATGGAAACCCAGTTGGTTGCTAGGGTGGTGCTAGGTGGTTGGTGGGCTGACCCCGTTGGTTGATGATAGGGTATTGTTAGGCTATTCCAGTTGGTTTCTAGGTGTTAAGTGGTGGCTAGGCTAACCCAACTGGTGGTTAGGGTGATGCTATGTCATTACTATGCGAACCATTTTGGTTGGTAGAGGGTTGCTATGCTATGCCAACTGTTTGCTAGGGTATTGCTAGCAGGCTGTTGTAAGTTCTCCTGTGGTAGCTATGGTGTTTCTATGTGGTTTCAATATGATCTCAGTTGGTTGCAAAGTTGTAGCTAGTTGTTGTTAACGAAAATCTATGGTTGTAACTACCATCCCAAGTTGACAGTACAAAGAAATATCCCATCAGCTGTTTGAATAGCTTGCCAATGAGCATCTGTCACTCCCCAATCACACAAACTCGTGTCCAATATCTGATCACTCATTCCTGTTGCCAGCTTACGTTTCCATTTGAGATCAAGACATTTCTCCATTCTTTAATTATTATTTTTTTTGGTCAGTGCATTGAACTCTCACCATTTTTACATTCATTCTGATATGTCGCCTAAATGCCTTTTTATTTTCATTTGTCTTAAGGTGCTCAACAAATACACTTAGGCTCTGCGCTTAAGCCTTTCTATGGTAGGGAAAACCCGGCAAGTGGTTGCTATAGTGTTTCTATGTTTCCATATGATCTCCGTTGGTTGTAAGGTTGTAGCTAGTAACTGCTAAGGAAAATCAGATGGTTGCGATCACTAGTTGGGCCAGTTAACAGCCTAAAAGGTTGAAAAGCTAATAAGTGAAATATTTTGTCATAGTTGAAGTAAGAGTAAATTTAATTAAAAAAAGAAAATAAAAAAAGAAAAATGTAAAGCAAACACAAAAATACATATTATATACCAAAGGTCTTCACAGTGATTTAAGAATGTTTGGGAATAATTTTTTATGGGTGGCTGGACAGATAAAAAAGGGAAATACAGTTAAATTGCATTAAAATGATGCATCTGTAGTTCTGTACAATAGTGTATAAGAGTGAATGATGAAAGTATAGTAGTAATTTATAGGCATAGTGGTATTTATACATGAGTGAATAGACAGAGGATTATTTTTGAGGATAAATGCCTGTCTGTGTCAAAGTGCAGGCCTGGACACCTGTGCTGTCTGTGTAAGACCAGCCCTGCCCTAACATTCTGGAAATCTTAACTGAAAATGGTCAGTTTGTGTATTATTATTGGCTGCATATTACAAAATTCTTACAAAAGGGTGAGTGTTGTAACCATAAACAACTGCTCAAAGATAAAATATCCACCAAATTGTTTACCTAATTACATTGTTTGTATAAAAAGACTTTGCTGATCGGTATGATGCAAAAATGTGTAGATTAAGTGAGAACTGTTTGATTTATGGCTGTTCAAAATCTCTTTCAATCCAACATAAGAAGAAGAAAAAGAATATGAAGAAAAAGCAGTAGAACATGATTAAGAAGAACAGAATGTTTTCCCCAATCTTTGCAGATGTCCTCGGAACCTTATTCTGAACATGTCTTTCATGTTTGGTTCAAATGCATATCTCCAATCATGACATAACATTGATTATCTTGTTACAGTGGCACCTGTCAAGTGGTGGGATATATTAGGCAGCAAGTGAACAGTCAGTTCTTGAAGTTAATGTGTTGGAAGCTGGAAAAATGGGCATGCATAAGGATCTGAGCCACTTTGACAAGGGCCAAATTGTGATGGCTAAACAGGTCAGAGCATCTCAAATGGCAGGTCTTATGGGGTGTTCCCAGTATGCACTGGTTAGTACCTACCAAAATTGGTCCACGGAAGGACAACTGGTGAACCAGTGACGGGGTCATAGGCGCCCAAGGCTCCTTGATGCACGTTGGGAATGAAGGCTAGCCTGTTTGATCCAATCCCACAGAAGAGCTACTGTAGCACAAGTTGGTTGCTAAAAAAGTTCATTCTGGCTATGGGTGAAAGGAGTCAGCAACACGGAGTGCATTGCAGCTTGCTGCATATGGTGGCTTGGTCTGATGAATTATGTTTTCTTTTACATCATGTAGACAGCCAGGTGTGTGTGCAGTTTTTTTTTTTTTTTTACCTGGGGAAGAGATGGCACCAGGATGCATTACGGGAAGAAGGCAAGCCGGCGCAGGCAGTGTTATGTCCTGAGCAATGTTCTGCTGGGAAACCTTGGGTCCTGGTATTCATGTGAATGTTACTTTGAAACTTACCATCTACCCTAAACACTGTTGCAGATCAAATACACTTCATGGCAATGTTATTTCCTAATGGCAGTTGCTTCGTTCAGCAGGATAATGCATCCTGCCACACTGCAAAAATTGTCCAGATTTGGTTTGAAGAACATGAGAGTTCAAGCTGTTGACTTGGCATCCAAATTCCCCACATCTCAATCTGATCAAACATCTTTGGGATGTCTATGACTCAAAAGGTCAGAGCAGATTTGTCGGCATAATGGGGGCCTATAGATTTGTGCCAAAAGTATTGAACGTAACTTTTCAAGAAACGAACAATGAGAAGGGGAAAAAAACACACTGAAATTGAAAACGGTGAACTTGATGGCAAATATTTAACATGGTCTTCAAATAAACAGCATTCTTGAACAGTTTTCTAAGCTTCATTTTGGCTAATCATGGTTTATGAGTTTCATTTGTGAAAACTTTTAGTTTACGTTCGCCATGCTGGCATAAATCTTACAAGTGAGACTTCTGTGATCGGACCCCTGATAATAATAAAAACAGTTATAACAATTATAAATTATGTAACAGTATACATATGAGATGCACCGATACTAAATTTCTCAGATAACCGATTATTCAGAGTGATATCGGCTGATAACGGATACGATAGTCCTGCCTTTTATGCCTTCTTTTAAATTAATAATAATTAATTCCACAATTCTGAAGGAAATGCAAATAAAAACTTTTTTCTCTCCATTTCAACAAGTTGTTTCACAGTAACTGGTCTCATAAACAGAAAATGCATTTCTCAAATTAACAATACACATTAACTAAATCTGAAGATTAAAGTAAGATTTTTTTTAACTTATTGAATGTTTTCTTTATATATATATATATATATATATATATATATATATATATATATATATATATATATATATATATATATACACACACATTATTTTTATATATATTTATTTATTTATATATTTATATTTATTTTTATATATAATATAATATAATATAATATACTATACACACATATATACATACATACACATACACACTGCATCCGGAAAGTATTCACAGCGCTTCACTTTTCCCACATTTTGTTATGTTACAGCCTTATTCCAAAATGGATTAAATTCATTATTTTCCTCAAAATTCTACAAACAATACCCCATAAAGACAACATCAAAGAAGTTTGTTTGAAATCTTTGCAAATTTATTAAAAATAAAAAACAAAAAAAGCACATTTATATAAGTATTCACAGCCTTTGCTCAATACTTTGTCGAAGCACCTTTTGCACCAATTACAGCCTCAAGTCTTTTTGAGTATGATGCTACAAGCTTGGCACACCAATTTTTGGGCAGTTTCTCCCATTCTTCTTTGCAGGACCTCTCAAGCTCCATCAGATTGGATGGGGAGCGTCGGTGCACAGCAGTTTTCAGATCTTTCCAGAGATGTTCAATCAGGTTCAAGCCTGGGCTCTGGCTGGGCCACTCAAGGACATTCACAGAGTTGTCCTGTAGCCACTCCTTTGTTGTGCTTAGGGTCGTTGCCCTGTTGGAAGATAAACGTTCACCCCAGTCTGAGGTCCAGAGCGCTCTGGAGCAGGTTTTCATCAAGCATGTCTCTGTACATTGCTGCATTCATCTTTCCCTCAATCCTGACTAGTCTCCCAGTTCCTGCCGCTGAAAAACATCCCCACAGCATGATGCTGCCACCATTATGCTTCACTGTAGGGATGGTATTGGCCAGGTGATGAGTGGTGCCTGGTTTCCTCCAGACATGACGCTTGCCATTCAGGCCAAAGAGTTCAATCTTTGTTCAATTTTTCGTCTGAGTGTCCTTCAAGTGCCTTTTTGCAAACTCCAGGCAGGCTGTCATGTGCCTTTTACTGAGGAGTGGCTTCCGTCTGGCCACTCTACCATACAGGCCTGATTGGTGGAGTTCTGCAGAGATGGTTTGTTCTTCTGGAAGGTTCTCCTCTCTCCACAGAGACACGCTGGAGCTCTGTCAGAGTGACCATCGGGTTTTTGGTCACCTCCCTGACTGAGGCCCTTCGCCCCCGATCGCTCAGTTTGGCTGGGCGGCCAGCTCTAGGAAGAGTCCTGCTGATTCCAGACTTCTTCCATTTCTGGATGATGGAGGCCACTGTGCTCATTGGGACCTTCAATGCTGCAGAAATGTTTCTGTACCCTTCCCCAGATCTCCTCCTGTCTCAGAGGTCTCCAGACAATTCCTTGGACTTCATGGCTTGGTTTGTGCTCTGACATGCATTTGTCAACTGTGGGACCTTATATAGACAGGTGTGTGCCTTTCCAAATCATGTCCAATCAACTGAATTTACCACAGGTGGAGTCCAGTCAAGTTGTAGAAACATCTCAAGGATGATCAGTGGAAACAGGATGCACCTGAGCTCAATTTTGAGTGTCATGGCAAAGGCTGTGAATACTTATGTAAATGTGCTTTTTTTGTTTTTTATTTTTAATAAATTTGCAAAGATTTCAGACAAACTTCTTTCATGTTGTCATTATGGGGTATTGTTTGTAGAATTTTGAGGAAAATAATGAATTTAATCCATTTTGGAATAAGGCTGTAACATAACAAAATGTGGGAAAAGTGAAGCGCTGTGAATACTTTCCAGATGCACTATACATATATATAATGTGTGTCTGTCTGTCTGTCTCTCTCTCTCTCTCTCTCTCTCTATATATATATATATATATATATATATATATATATGAGAGAGAGACATATAGATAGACGGTATGAGATATACGTCGGTGCATCTCTAATATTAATAGATTAATATGTAAAAATGTAGATCTGAAAGCAAGAAATTAATTTTACTTGCACATGATGCTTTATAGTGGATTTTTTTATTCTATTTTATATTGATCCTGTTTCTTTCACAGGAGCGTTATCTAGGTGGAATGAAGAAACGGCGTCGCACAAGGCACCTCAATGATCGGAAGTTTGTGTTCGAGTGGGATGCTTCTGAGGACACATCAATTGATTATAACCCGTTGTGAGTATCAGAAAGATAATCTAATCAGTCTGTGTACCTTCAGTGTCATGTAGAGTTATTTGCAAAGTAATTTCAAAATTTAGGTGAGCATAAATATGGAGGTTAATTACTTTTGATTTTATATTTAGTTATGATACTTTCAGTTGCATCTCTACCACATACCTTTGCACTTTTTAATCTAATAGGGTATATTGGGGAGAGACACATAATATAGTGATTTTTTTCTCAAGGCGCCGATGACATAAGCCAATTTTCCATTGAAATGACCCAGAACAATTGATCCCAGGAACTTTTTTCAAGGGACCATTTGGTTCCTCCAGACCTTTGTCTTCGTTTCCATCGCGGTCTAAATTACCGTGAAGATTAGGCAAATTAGTCTAGTGACATATGACTGTGTGTAACAAGCCCTTGGTGAGTATATTAAGCCTCGAAGTATGCTACAGTCAAAGTGATTATTGACAAAAAGTAAGCTGATTTTAATGATGTAATAATGTAACATTATTGCTCAGCTCATAAAAACACGTAGCCGGCTGTGATCGGAACACAAACCTTTGAACAGTAACGAGTTCGCTGCAACTAAGCTGGTGGTCTAGTGGTTAGGATTTGGCGCTCCCACGCTGCGACTCGGGTTTGATTCCCGGTCACGGAACGAATTTGATTTTTTTTTAACCTTTGGATAAAAGTTCGTGTTTTAAAAACGGATAGTCTATTTTCTGAAATCTGATAACAACACTGCACCAACAAGAAGCATGGAGGAGATTGAAGCTGTGCTGCTGTTGATTGTGATGTATTGCTTTGCTGAAGCAGTAATTGAGAAAATGCTGGAAACGACACGGGCAGTGGTAGTAAAGCGAATTCAGAATGCTCGTAATGCTAGACTTGAAGTAAGCAATTGGATTTTATCTGCTATTGTTGTGATGACTGAGATGAACGCGTACGCACGAGCTTCTCTCTGCACTGTTTTCCTGTGTGAACAACGCCCATCCCGCTTAACCGACTTGATATTTTTAAGTATTCTTTTTCGTTGCGGGTCGCCGTTTCCAGTTCCTGCTGTATTTAGTCTTTGGCATAAATACTTAAGACCTGAACCTCGTCATTGGTCCATCGGTCGTATTTTTTAAGAAACTCCATTTTGTTGATTTGAATCGCAGTAAACAACTGTTACTGTACGCACCGCAACAGACTTTTTTTTAAAATGGTGGTTGGGGGGGGAAAAAAAAAAAAAAGAATTGCTGCGTGTACTCAACCAATCAGCATGTTCAGCACACAAGTCCCACTCACCAAAGTTCCTGGCTTTTGAAAAAGTATCACCTCTTGAGTAGGGACTTTGCGAGGGCTAAATATTTTACCCAGAACTTAGTTTAGACGCTGGTCCCTGCGGCGGAAACACACAGAGTACCTCCAAAAGTCCCTAGTTTCTGGGAAAGTTCCTGTGGTGGAAAAGCGGCAATAGTGAGTTTCGGTCACATATCACAATGTGGGTCTATGAGTATGTCAGATGACCACTCCCTCCTTTTACATCGGGGCACCAGCTAAATAATTTCACCTTAACAGTATGTTAACAATCCAAATTGTTCAATAAATTAGATTCTAATTTTCTATATTTCTGCATACATTTGACCTAAAACATCAGATTTTCATAAGTCCTAAAAGTAGATCAAGTGAACCCAATTAAACAAATGAAACACAAAAATTTTACTTGTCATTTATTTATTGAGAAAAATAATCCAATATTGCATATCTGTGAGTAGCAAAAGTATGGCAACCTTGGCTTTCAGTAACTGGTGTTGAGCCCCTTGTGCAGCAATGACTGCAACTAAACATTTCCTTTAACTGTTGATCAGTCCTGCACATTGGCTTGGAGAAATTTTAGCCTGTTCCTCAGTATAGAACAGCTTCAACTCTGGGATATTGGTGGGTTTCCACAACATTTCTATTGGATTAAGGACAAGACTTGTTCATTCCAAAACATTAACTTTATTCTTTAACCATTTTTGGTAGAACGGCTTGTGTGCTTAGGGTCGTTGTCTTGCTACATTGCCCACTTTCTCTTGAGATTCAGTTCACGGACATATATCCTGACATTTTCCTTTAGAATTTTCTTATATAGTTCAGAATTCATTGTTCCATCAATGATGGCAAGTTCTCCTGGCTCAGATGCAGCAAAACAGGCCCAAACCATGATCTTTGTTAGTCGACCATTCCTGCGGAGGGTAACAATGATCTTGAATTTCCTCCATTTGTACATAATCTGTCTGACTGTGGATTGGTGGAGTCCAAACTCTTTAGAGATGGTTTTGTAACTTTTTCCAGCCTGATGAACATCAACTCTTTTTCCGAGGTCCTCAGAAATCTCCTTTGTTCGTTCCATGATGCACTTCCATGAACATGTGTTGTGAAGATCAGACTTTGAAAGATCTCTGTACTTTAAATAAAACAGGGTGCTCATACGTGATTATGATACCATTGATTGAAAACACCTGACCATCAAATTAAATGCTAATCCTAGAGGTTCACATACTGTTGCAACTAGAATATAATATAGAAAATTCTATACATGTGTGTTAATAGGTCAGCTCATATAACTCTTGTCCACAGTCATTTTCCATTAACATAAACTGTGACACATCTTCACATTCATGTAAAGAACAGCTTATTTCAATTTTAAGAATTGTATCAACATATGCATCAATGAATTTGGATGGGTCTTTGTGGCCTTTCTTTGTTTCTGCCACTGCTGCTGCATCCAGAAGTTCTCGTGAACTTTTATAGCAGTGCTAGCCTAAATCTTAGGAATGAATTTGGTGGTTAGGGTCTACTTGTGGTCCAATGAGAAGTCCTTCTTCATGTAGATGTGTGTGAAGGGTGTCTCCTTCCCAGCCCTGTAAGAGGTGTCTGGAAGTTGTCTTAGCAGCTTATCTGATGATGCCAGGTGTTTGTTTGTTCATTTACTAAGAGCCAATCACACTGTGGCAAACCTTTCTCCACTCTGGTAGCTTTTTGACATATTTGGAAAAGCATACATTTGATCATCTTTGAAACAGTGCCTACTAATAAACTTGATATACCTGAACAAAACCACAAGAAAAGCAGCTTTTTTCGATTATTTATTTAACATAAATATTTGTTATTTTAACAAAATTAGATTTGGTTTTCTTCTGTGGGAAAAAATAAGTACATTCTTGGCCGCAGAAGTTAATATTGCCCTCAAGAAGAAATAACTAGGCATTTTGCATAATTGTCCACCAATCTCTTGCGTCGGCTTGCTGGAATTTTTGACCACTCTTCCATGCAATATTCTTTCAGTTGCAAGATGTTTGAGGGGTTTCTTGCATGTACTGCCCGTTTCAAATCCCTCACATCATTTCAATGGGTTTCAAATCCAGGCTTTGATTAGACCATTACATAACCCTCCAGTTCTTCTTTTTGACCCATTCCCTGGAGGATTTGCTAGTGTGCATAGGATCATAATCCAGTTGAAAGTTCCACTTTCAGTTCAACTTCAACCTTCGGACAGATGGCACATGCCGTTTGACCTCTGCAACTGATCCAAAATGCAGCTGTGCGACTTTTCTTCAACCTTCTTAAGTTTTCCACACCACCCCATTGCTATGCTCCTTCCACTGGCTTCCTGTAGCTGCCCGTATCAGATTTAAAATATGGATGCTTGCCTATAAAGCCAACAACGGACCAATACCCACTTACCTCAAAGCACTTATCACACCGTACACACTCTCCCCTCCTTTTGCACTGTTCGACTGGTCCCACCATCTCTCTGGGTACAAGGAAGGCATTCATCAAGACTCTTCTCTGTTCTGGCACATAGGTGGTGGAATGAACTTCCCCTAGATCTCCAAACATCTGAGTCACTGGCAGTCTTCACATGACGTCGAAAGACTTAACTCTTCCTGAAGTACTTAAACTAGCACTTAAAAAATAAATAAACAAAATAAATAACTGCTATCTGTTTGCTTTTCTTTCTATATTACCTCTCCAACTGAGTTTTTAGATCGATGGTATTCTTAGTCTGTGACCTAGTGAACCCGTATCAGGATGTATTTATTGATGGAGACTTCAAAGCGCTTCTGTAAGTTGTTCTTGATAAGGGCATCTGCCAAATGTTATAAGTGTAAAAAAAAAAAAAAAAAAAAAAAGGTATTCTACTCATAAATTTACTGATATGACAACTAATGTAAATCTCAACTTGATCACCTTCAAATCACAATTTTCATGCATTACTGCACTTATACACTCACTTTATCTGTTATTAATGGCATAGATTCCATAAGATGTTGGAAACATTACTTTGATATTCTTGTCCATGTTGACATGATTGCATCGCACAATTTCTGCAGATTCTTCAGGTTCACTTTCATGCTGCGATTCTCCTGTTCTACCACATCCAAAGGGTGGGATATGGTAAAAAGAGGGGTAAATTGTGGCCATGTAGGGATGCACATGGTCAGCAACAATACTCAAATAGTGACTGGTAAATGACTGATATTAACGTACCCAAAGTCTCCCAAGAAAACCTTCCCCAAACCATTACACCACCTCCACCAGCATGGACTGTTGGCACAAGGCAGGTTGAGCCCATGGATTCATGCTGTTCGTGCCAAAGTCTGACCCTACCATTTGTGTGCCTCAGCAGAAATCAAGATTAGTCAGAACAGTCTTCATTTTTCCAGTGTTCAGCTGTTCAGTTTTGGTGAACATGTGTCCACTGCAGCCTTGGCTTTCTGTTCTTGGGTGACAGAAGTGAAACCCGACATGGTCTTCTGCTGTTTTAGTCCATTTGTCTGAAGGTTCGACATGTGTATTCTGAGATGCTTTTCTGCGCACCACAAGTGTACAGAGTCGTTATCAGAGTTACTATAGACTTTCTGTCAGCTGAAACCAGTCTGGCCATTCTCTATTAACCTCTCATCAACAAGGTGTTTTCATTCACAGAACTGCTGCTTACTGGATGTTTTTTCTTTATTGCACCATTCTGAGTAAATTCTAGAGATCTAGAGTTGTGCATGAAAATCCCAGGAGATGAGCAGTTATAAAAATACTGCGACTAGGCTGTCTGGCACCAACAATCATGCCACAGTCAAAATCAGACTGGCTGGTCTGTCTACATATAACTTTAAACAGATGCCTCAGCAGATTTTTCACTTGCTTTTTATTATTATTATTATTATTATTATTATTATTATTATAGTACAGTTCTTCTGTATTGGAATGGCAAGCTCTGTTCTTTTTTTTTTTGCTATACACAAGATATTTGAGATTGAGTTCAAAAGATGAATGAGATGATGATATCAGGATTTCATCTTTCATTTCCTGATATTTACGTCTAGGTGGGTTAAAAAACTTGGACCTTTTGGGGGAAACAACCCAGTTTTAGGTGAGCAAAAGTAATGGAACAGATAGTCTTATTTACTTTAACACTTAATATTTGGTTGCATGTTCCTTGCTTGCAATAGCTGCATCAAGCCAGTGAGCTACTGGCTGCGCCAAACTGTTGCATTCACTGTAGCTTTTTTTTGTTGTTGGTCCTAAATTTTTTCCCTGATGAAGTCCTTTTGTTTGCAGTGTGTTTTGGGTCATTGTCTTGCTGCATGATTACGTCCTTCCAATTAGACTGGATGCATTTCTCTGTTCATTAGCAGACAATGTTCCTGTAGTCTTCTGAATTTATTCTGCTACTACCATCATGTTACATCATCAATAAAGATTAGTGAGCCTGTTCCAGAAGCAGCCATGCAAGCCTAAGACATGACACTACCTCCAGCATGCTAGACCAGTAATCTTGTATGTTTTGGATCATGAGCAGATCCTTTCTTTCTATTGCAAAACAATAGAATTGGCCTTGCCTTTCCAATACTTTCAGAGGAGACTGTTAAGTATTTTTATTGTTATAGAAGTGAGTCAAAATTACTTCCATTTATGCCTTTCAGCTTTTACCTTGATTGTTCATTTTGTGCTCCCAGCTGTTTGTGCACTTAAACTTTAATGGTGTTTTATGGGCCTCTCTACATGCAAATCAGCAGGTGATTGTTACAGGTGATCAACATACGCAAGTGAGTTTGAAGATGATCAGCCTTTTACAAAACGTTTGTAAATCCAGCTGAACGTTTTAGTTTGGTTTACATAAACATTTATAACCATCTTTTCTAAAAGGTTCAACCAAGAAAACAAATTCACTTCTCTCTGCTCAGTCAATGCAACTAACTCTAAACAACTAAAATCACAGTTCATTCAATTGTCTCTATACTCAGCCCTTCCTAAAATGGAGGTATGGGCAGGTTTGGATATATATTATAAAACAAAGTGTAAATATCAATTGACTTGTACTGTTTTACCAGTTGATAGTAAGTGACTTTTTTATAAATGTTAGACTAATTTTCAGTAGAAGCACTTGTTTGTTTTATTATTGTGATTAAAGTGTGTTTGTGTGTCCAGGTATAAAGAGAAGCATCAGGTGCAGTTATATGGCCGAGGATTTATTGCAGGCATTGACCTCAAACAGCAGAAAAGAGATCAGTCTCGTTTCTATGGAGATCTAATGGAAAAGAGACGCACCATGGAGGAAAAAGAGCAAGAAGAGTGAGCATTTCTCTCGGTCTCACTCAGTCATTCAAATGCAAACAAAATGTTTGACCATTCTTCTAAACTGCACATGTTCAATTTCATGTCCACACGAAACCTTGATTTTGGCGTGAGCTTTTCTAAAGTAGATTTTGCCTATTTACTTTGTGTCTATGTATAGGCAGCGTCTGAAGAAGATGCGTAAAAAGGAGGCCAAACAGCGTTGGGATGACAGGCACTGGTCTCAGAAGAAGCTGGATGAGATGACGGACAGGGACTGGAGAATCTTCCGGGAGGATTACAGCATCACTACTAAAGGAGGCAAAATCCCTAACCCCATCCGCAACTGGAAGGAATACGATATGCCCCCCCACATTCTGGAAGTCATTGACAAGTGTGGCTACAAGGTGGGCTTCTTATATGTTAAAGCATTAGTGTATCTCATAAAGTAAAGCTTGCTTACAACCCTTGGCAAAAACTATGGAATCACCACACTTGGAGGACGCTCACACAGCTTTTTTTTTTTTTTTATTTCATAGAAAATGAAAAAGTAGAGACGCACCAATGTATCGGCCAATAATCGGTTTAGAAACATAGTTTAAAAACATCCGATGATCAGGGCCGATATATTATATCCGATATATGTCTTCTTTTAAATGAATAATAATTAATTCCACAATTCTAAAAGAAATGCAAATAAAAACTTTATTCTCTCCATTTCAACAAGTTGTTTCACAGTGACTGGTCTCATAAACTGAAATCACATTACTCAAATTAACATTAACACACGAACTAAATTCTGAAGATTAAAGTAAGATTTCTTAACTTACTGAATGTTATTAATTCATATTAACATTGACCGAATTCTAAAAAACCTCCTGTTAGTCTCACATTCACTCACCTGGAACTGGTAATATATAATATAAACTTTTTTATATATTAACATTAACTGGATATGAAATACACTACTCTACAAATATATTTTACTGTGATATATATATATATATACACACACACATTTTTGTGAACTCTTCCTTTAAATCTTTTAACAGTGTACTGGCCCTTTAATTCAACGCGAGCACCTCGAGCAGTGCAGGGAAAAAAATACAATTAGACTCGACGCCAAAACTCCCATTTCACTGCTGCTCACTTCTGTAAAATTTTAGCCTTACAGAGCTTACAAACTGCAGTTTTGTCATCATTCCACATGAGACATCAACTTTACACACAGCACAAAATTGATGTCTTTTCCCGCCCTCTTTTGATTGACAGAATATAATTGGCCCTGATCATCGGATATTTTTAAACTATCGGCCGATGGCTGATAGCATGGAAAAATAGCCTTCTTCGGTCGATACATTGGTGCATCTCTTAATTATTATTAATTTGGAAGGCATAAAAGGCAGAACTATAGGTATCAGCCGATATCACTCTGAATAATCGGTTATCGTTATTGGCTGAGATTTAGTGCATCTCTTTAAAATAAATAAATAAATAAGTCACAAATGACACAACAATTTTTGTTTAATAGCTGAACATTCTGGCTTTGTGAAACAAAATGAAAAGTTAAATTAAATTATTTTCATTAATGGCATTATCACTCAATGTTGAGGAAAAATTATGGAATCACCTTGTAATTTGCATTTCTAAAACAAACAGGTGGATCAGGTGTGGATTCTGATTGATAATGAAACCCTGTAGTGTGCAGAGAAGCACATGCAGAACAATCATTCTATGACACAAAAAAACACAAAAGTACAGCATTGATTGAATTTATTACGTGAGCAGGATTTTGTGTGTGTCTTTTCTGTCTCTGTACTACGGCCTTTTGATACTCTTTACAGTCTGAGGTGGCTCTGAAGAAGAAATCTGTAGAATTATAAGAGGTGGTTTAACTATACTGCAGGTCATACTCATGATTTATCACAACCTTGTAAACAGAAGCAGCAGACACAAACTTTGTAACTTGTGCTAACAGTTAGTGTAGAGATTGGTGTACACAACTGCACAAGTTTCAGTTTTTTAATGTGAAAAGTTTCCCTTTTTTAATACCTATGCCTAATGACATAATTTTTAAAAAAAAATTTTAATGAATATCTCCTGCAGGAGTGGATGAATCCTACTGTTTTTTCAGATGGACACAGAAGTGATGCACTTATACATGCACTTAAAAGTTACAGTTGCATGCATGCATCTAGAGATGAGTGTTACAGTTGTGCCAACTCTTATAGTTTATTGAGCCCTGGGGGAAATTGTTTTGGAAATTGCTGTAGATTTGAGTTTTCTGAATTTTCAGATGGCAAATTTAACTTTCTATTTTGTCTTTCATTAGGACCCAACACCTATCCAAAGGCAAGCCATTCCTATTGGCTTACAGAACCGTGACATCATTGGTGTGGCAGAGACCGGTAGTGGTAAAACTGCGGCCTTCCTCATTCCCCTATTGGTCTGGATCACCACACTCCCCAAGATTGACAGGTGAGATCAAGCTAACAAAACCTGTCATATACATGTGTGTGTGTGTGTGTGTGTGTGTGTGTGTGTGTGTGTGTGTGTAGATGTATAGATAGTGTGTATATGTACAGTGGTGCCAGACTTATCGCCAGTTACTGTAAACGTTTAGTTGCCGTTTTGCTGCACAAGGTGGTCACACCAGGTACTGAAAGCAAAGGTTCACATACGCTCAGATTTTGTAATATTGGGTCATTTTCCTTAATAAATAAATGACCAAGTATAATATTTTTATTTTTGTTTAATTTGGTTGTCTTTGTATATTTTCAGACTTCTGTGAAAATCTGTGTTTTAAGTCATATTTATGCAGATATATAGAATATTCTAATATTCACAACCTTTAAGCACCACTGTAAACATGGGGGGAAAAGTACACCCTCTTTCAGTTCTATCTTTTTAGTTATCAGGGCCTAAATAACAATTGTGTGGTCCTCGCTTATTTATATAAACAAACAAGTAAAAAACAAAAAACAGATTTCAATATGTAGTCATTTTTTCCCCCAAAAAGTAAACCAACATTCAGAAACCAGGTGGGGAAAAAAATAAGTTCACCCTGTAATTTAGTAACGTAGAACCACCTTTAGCAACAATAACTTGAAGTACGTGTAATCTCTAGGAGTTTGTCAGTCAGTCACATTGTTTTGAAGAAATTCAGGCCCACTTTTCTTACAACATTGATGTTTGAGGGTATTTGTTTCTCTTAAGAAACACCACAGTATCTCAGTGGGGTTTCTCAATTGGACTTTGACTTGGCCATTCCAATACCTTGATTTTTGTTATTTAGCCATTCAGATGTTGTTTTGCTCATGTGATTGGGAGCATTGTCCTGTTGCATCACCCAATTTTGTTTCTGCTTAAGTGGCTGGACAGATGGCCTCTCGTTTATCCCAAGAATATTCTGGTATAAAGTAGAGATGCACCGATTACTAAATTTCTCAGCCGATACCAATAGCCGATTATTCCGAGTGATATTGGCCAATACCGATAATTTCTGGTTCTGCGTGTTATACCTTCTTTTAAATTAATAATAATTTATTCCATAATTCTGAAGGAAATGCAAATATAAACTTTATTCTCTCCATTTCAACAAGTTGTTTCACAGTGACTGGTCTCGTACACAAAACACATTAATCAGATTATCATTAACACATTTAATTTAGTCTTCAGAATTTAGTTAGATTTCTTAACTTATTGAATGTTATTAATTCCTATTGAATTCTAAAAAGCCTCATGTTAGGCTCACACTCTCTCACCACAATCAAAAGCATTTCTACTTCATCATTGAACAACAATCTGGTAATATTCTGTAAAAAAAAAAAAAAAACCTTTTTTTTATATTAACTCATTAACTGTATATGAATTATACTACTCTACAAATATATTTTCTGTGCTCTCTCTCTCACTCTCTCTCGCTCTCTCTCTCTCTCTCTCTCTCTATATATATATATATATATATATATATATATATATATATATATATATATATATATATATATAAATATAAAAATGCCGTTTTTGTCAACTCATCTTCATTTAAATCTTTCAACCACGTACGGGCACTTTAATTCAGCTCCAGCAGCACAGCAAAAAAAAAACATTAGACTCGACGCTGAAACTCGTGCTCCACTGCTGCTCACTTCCAGTGTAAAATCGCTCATTCATTAACCTGCACGCCGAAAAAAATATGCACTGCTTCTTCTCTGCTGCAGCATGCAGTGTGAAATTTTAGCAGTGCAGAGCTTACAAACTGCAGTTTTGTCTGCATTGTCACCCAATTCAAAGTAATTCCACACAAGAGACATCTTTACACACAGCACGAATTCAATGTGTTTTCCCACCCTCTTTTGATTGACAGGATATAATCGGACCCTGATCATCGCATGTCTTTAAACTATAGCGTGAAATATCGCCTTTATCGGCTGTTACCGAATATTTGCCGATACATCGGTGCATCGCTAGTATAAAGAGGTGTTCATCATTGTCTCAGTGTCTGCAAGTCTCCAAGGTCCTGTGGCTGCAAAAGAAGCCCAAATCATCACTCCTCCACCACCATGCTTGATAGTTGGTATGTGGTGTTGTGATATGCTGTCTTTGGTTTTTGCCAAACATGGTGCTGTGCATGATGAACAAACATCTCCACTTTGATCTCATCGGTCCAAGTTTATTGTTCCAGAACTTTTGTGGTTTGTATAGATGCAGTTTTGCAAACCTAAGTCATGCTGCTATGTTCTTTATGGAGTGAAGGGGCTTTTTCGTAGCCACCCTTCCATGAATGACTTACTTGTTCAGTGTTTTTCTGATTGTGTTGTCATGAACATAAACCATTAATGTGCTTACAGAGTCCTCTAGGTCACATGATGTAGCTCTTGGGCTTTTCTTTATATCTCTGCACATTAAACATTCTGACCTTGGACTGAATTTGCTGGAACACCCACTCCTGGGAAGCTTGGCAACTGTCTTGAAGGCTCTCCGTTTATAAACAGTCCTTCTCACTGTAGAATTGTTGGCTCAAATTTAGCCTATTACCCAAAAACACTTAAAATTTAACATGGACGCCAATGCTCACATCTACCTCTGAGCCCAGTTGGAGATAGAAAAAAAGAGACCAGCCGTGAGTGAGAAGAAGCAAGGGTCCAGCTTTATTGGTTCCATTCCACCACACGAGATCCACACCGATGAGAATTCTCAGAAGTGATCTGATACCCTGAGCTTAAGCTCCAGTATTTATACTGTATTTACACAGTAAATAACCCATATGTTTCAAGAAGACTATGATATCAATACCAATAGGGTTAAAAAAGAGCTCATCTACCTTACTATTATGTTCAAAAATAGGGCTATTCCACTTACCAATAGCTCAAAAAACAGGGCTTTTCAACTTACACATAGAATCAAATCCAGGGGTTTTCAAATTACACATAGAATCAAAACTAGGGGTTTTCAAATTACACACAGAATCAAAACCAAGGGATTTCGAATAACCCAGAGAATCAAAACCAAGGGATTTCGAATAACCCAGAGAATCAAAACCAAGGGATTTGAATTACCCGTAGAATCAAAAAGTGGAGAGACAAAACAATCTAGAGTGACCTTGGTCTTACTATTATCTCGCGGGGGGGGGGCAGCTTGATTCAGCCACCCTTATAAATGGCTCCTCATGGTTCTCTCTTAACATTAAGGCCTTCCTTGCGAGCCTGCATTTCTAGTTTATAATTTATTTTCATATTTGCTCTATATCTCTATTTTATATATAGTTGTACTGCTTGAAAAACGGTTTACTGTACTTCCTACTTCATAATATCATTATATTACCCTTCTACTGTCCTACATATCCTATTATTCTGTTTTTTATAAAGAGTATATATTATTATTATAAGATATTACCCTTATAATATCTTAATATTCCTTTTTAGTATTCTTATAAAGTTATAGTAGTATGTGTGTGTGTGTGTGTGTGAGAGAGAGAGAGAGAGAGAGAGAGTGTGTGTGTGTGTGTGTGTGTGTGTGTGTGTGTGTTATGTCTACTTGCCCACCCTTGACTGTACGAGAGTGTGTGTGTGTGTGTGTGTGTTTGCACTCCTCAGCTCTTATACTTCTTTTTGACTTTTTGACTAATAAACCATAGTGTATTACTCTTAAAGATCTAAGATCTTTAAAGTGTGAATCCAATTCAATATTCAATATCAGTCAATATCCGCCTCACACCGCTTCTGTGTGTCTTGGTGCCCGTCTTTTCGTCTTCTCCCCTTTACTGGATGCTAGGTCTCCCTCATGTTTATTTTATGACATTTTTTATCCACAACAGAATGGTGAATTTCAAATTGTTTGGAGATGTCCTAATAACCCTTCCCAGATTGATAAGCAGCAATAGTTGCTGCGCTGAGGTCATGGCTGATGTCTTTTCTTCTTGACATGATGTAGACACACACCTAATTGCTCCAGAACAACAAACTGCCAAAAGTTCTGCTTTTATAGAGGTAGTCACACTTCTTGATGATTAACTAATCTTTTAATCAGCAATTCATAAGTAACACCTGGCTGCTAATTACTTTCTTAATGATTGGAAAAGTAGGCAGGGTGTACTTATATCCTCCATCCTGGTTTCTGTTGGTTTATTTTTTTGGGGGAAAATGATTACATATGGAAATCTGTTGTGTTCTTTTTTTTTTTCTTGGTCATCTGACGTTGTTTGTTTATAGAAGTTGATGAGGACCACACAATAGTTAATTATGTCATGATAAATAAAAACATAGACTTGAAGGAAGGTGTACTTTCTTTTTCCCATGAATGTATATATAAAATTCCTGAATTAGCCAAATGTTGTCTTCTGTTTATTTTTACAACCATAAATACAAACATTAAAATCAGCCAATACATGAACTAAAATTATGCCTTTCAGAAATCACAAAAAGATTACAAAGGTATCATACTGTGGTGCTACATGTTTGCAAATGTTCATAAGTTTGTGCTTGTGTTCAGGCTTGAGGATTCCGATCAGGGACCATATGCTGTGATTTTAGCCCCCACACGTGAGTTGGCCCAGCAGATTGAAGAAGAGACCATTAAGTTTGGCAAACCACTGGGCATTCGGACAGTGGCTGTGATTGGTGGAATCTCCAGAGAGGACCAAGGTTTTAAACTTAGGATGGGATGTGAGGTCAGCAACTATGCTATTTTTTCCCTTTTTATTTTCAGGGAGCCAAAATAGCTCTGTTTGTGGGCAATATAACAAAAATATGATTTTTGAAGGCATTTGTACAATACAAACCAGGTTTGTATACAGGTTTGCTACTATTTGAATAGGTTTGAAACTATTGGAAATCATTTGTTTTTTTGCTGTAGACTGAAGACATTTGGGTTTGAGATCAAAAGATGGATGTGAGGCGGGAGTTTAGGATTTCAGCTTTTATTTCCTGGTGTTTATATATAGATGTGTTAAATGACAGAACACAACACACTTGGTATCAGACCACCCAATTTGTATGTGAGCATAAATATTGGAACATGTGACTATGTGTTTCTTGTTACCAGGTGTGTCCTGCTAAGCCACTTTTCCACGGTACGGCTCGACTCAACTCGGCTCGCTTTACTTTTCTGAGCTTGCTTTTCCACTGCAGTTTTGTGCCACCTCAACGTGGGTGCCATCTTCCACTCACCTGCATGCAGGAATAATGTATTATTGAAGCCCTGTACAAATACATGGTCAGGACATATTCCAAATGTCTTTCCTGTTCACTGAACATGGACCCTATTAAGGATGTAAAATAACGGCGTTTTAGAACCTACGTAGTGCTCTATTGACCAAGTTAGATTCAACCGCGACAGGAGTGACTTTGATAAATGCTTGCTTGTAAATCAGTAACAAGCAAGATGTAAAGATCTAAGACAGAAACCTTTGTTGTAATTTTATCTGTAATGATATATATGATACATAATTTTCAATTAGTAGAATATAACCATATGCAAAGTGTGTATTAAATGACACATTCAGGCAAAATACAGAACCACTCGTTAAGGAGAATTCCCTACTCCCTCAGTGTGTGGCATACATTTAGTATCGTCTCAGCTCGCTTGGAACCTTGACCGAGGTAATACTAAAAAAAGTACCAGATATCAGGTACTATCCACAGTGTAAAGCCCCCAAAAAGCAAGCAAAGTCGAGTCTAGCTGTACCGTGTGGTGGAAAGGTGCCATTAGATTGATTGTTTAAACAGCAAATTACTCTGAATATCTAATCTTGGTTTTAGCCTTCAGTTTCACCTGTGGAGACTGCATTTGTTGTTAAATAAAGATAAGCCAACATGAAGATCAGAGAGCTGTCTATGGGAGAAAAGAAAGCCATTCTGAAGCTGAGAAAAGAGGGAAAATCAATCAGAGGCACTGCACAAACATTGGGCATAGCCAATGCACCAATTTGGAATGTCCAGAAAAAGAGAGAAACCACTGGTGTACTGAGCAACAGACACTGAATGTTTGGCCAAGAAAACAGCTTATGACAGAAAATTAAAGAGCTGTGAAGAAAAATACAAAAACAACAGTCAGTGACATCACGAACAACCTCCACAGGCAGGGGTGAATGTATCACATTCCACCGTTCAAAGAAGACTTTAAGAGCAGAAATATAGAGGCCATACCATAAGATGGCGAATCAGAAAGCCAGTAAAGTTCTGGAACCAAGATTAACCTCTACCAAAGTGTGGAGAAGAAAAAGGATTTGCCCATGATCCAAAGCATACAGACTCATCTGTGAAACATGGTGGAGGTAGTGTCTAGGCTTAGGCTTGCATGGCTGATTCTGGAGCAGGCTTACTAATCTTTATTGATGTAACTCATGGTGGTAGCAGCAGAATGAATTCGAAAATTTACATTCTGTCTGCCAATTTACAGAGAAATGCATCCAAATTAATCGGGAGGAACTTTATCATGCAGACAGTGATCCAAAACACACTGCCAACTCAAAAAAGGACTTTATCAAGGGGAAAATGGAAGGTTTTAGACTGGCCAAATCAATCACCAGACCTTATTGAGCATGCATTTCACCTCCTAAAGATGAAACTGAAGGGAGAAAACCCCCAAAACAACTGAAAGAGACTGCGGTAAATTTCTGGAAAAGCATTGCAAAAGAAGAACTCAACAATTTGGTGTTGTCAGTTAGTCTCAAGGTACGTTCACACACAGAGCAACTCGCAGTGACAATGTGATTGGAGACTGTTCGTTTTGAATGAGAGCTGGCGACTTCGGGCGACATGCGCGGAGGCGAGCATTGGTGACCGGATGTGGGCGTGTCCAGCGATGCCACAAAGTTGAGAAAAGTTTAACTTTATGCAAATTTGGAGTGACTTGGTGCAGCGACTACCAATGGGAGTGAAGACTTTAGAGTACATGTCATCTGTGACCACCTGTGCTCACTAGCAGAAGCAGCGCCATTGTGGCAGTAGTCAATTTGCGTAGCTTACCTTAGGATCTTAGTGGGTTTAAAGCAATAAATATTAATTAATAATGAAATACTCACTTTTTGTTGCAGTCGAGCAAAATCCCAATGTAGCTCCTATCTTGAGTGAAGTGTCCGGCTTGTCACTGCTTCGGCGCCCAGGAATGAGCAGCACCAAGCCAGACACTTCACCCAGGAAGCACAGAGGCCATGGCCGAAGAGCTGCGGTTCTGGCTCCCAGTCACCATCGAACATCTAGTGAATGGCATCCTCATGGTGACTCTGGGATAGGCGCTACACAGGGATTTTGCTCAATTGCAACAAAAAGTGAATGCATTTCATTATTATTTTACTTTAAATGTCCTAAGGCCATAAGCTAAGCTAATTAGTGTTTGTGCTTTTGCCGCAGGTAGATGGTCAAGCACACACCGCTTCTCCTTCATTTTGTAGGATATGATGCATATATACAGTACACTGGTGAATTGTACATAAGATCCTCTCCCTCCAGAATGTTTAATTTTAGCAGCAACAAAACGGTTTTGTCAAAAGTGGAAGTTAGTTGCACCACCCATGTTACTATGGCAGTAGTAGGAACGCCTACCTGCAACTTCATAGTACAGTGACTGATGACTTGCATTACATAAAATCGTAGCATTAGGCTTGATGCAGTTATTGCAAGCAAGGGATATGCAACCAAATATTAAGTGTTATTTACTTTAATTTACTTCAAGACTTATCTCTTGCTGTACTTTTGCCTGCCTAAAAATTGGGTGGTCTGATATAAAAGGTTCTATGTTTCATGTTGTTTAATACATCTAGATGTAAATACCAGGACCTAAAAGCTGAAATCCTAAACTCTCGTCCCATATCCATCTTTTGATCTCAAACCCAAATGTCTTTGGTGTATAACAGAAACAATTTATTCGCCTCGTCATTCCAATAGTTTCAGAGGGGACTGTATAACTAGATCAAACATATGAGCATGTGTATTGAGCCCATTACTTGTTGTGTAAGATTGAAGGAGTTCAGTAGCCTTATAAAATGACTGGTAACAGGATTTAAAAGTTTATCAAAGTTAATATTAAAAGTCTCTGGTGAGTAATACATAATCAATATCTGCCGAGGTCCTACATAGCAGCTCTCCAAGCTCTTCGAGGAGACCTGGACGTTGCTTGGGAGGGTGATATATAACCCTGTGTGCCCTTAAGATCACAAGATATTTGAAAGTGGAAAAATCCCCAAGAGATTTTTGCTTAAAAGTGCTACTATACAGGCAGGCAATGCCTCCATACTTACTATTAACTCCATGAAAACTTATTTATTAATAAACAACACATCACACATTTTAACAGTTTATACTTAGACACAAAGACATAGACACAGATGCATAGAGAGAGAGAGGGACAGGCATAGCCATGAACACTGAGGAAAAAAATTAAGTGTAAACTGAGACACCTTCCATAAATGTTAAATAAATGTTGTTGAACAAAAAAGCTTCACCACATCAATAGTTATAAGAATTAATTTATTAAACAACACATTAATATGCTTCTTATTAGTCTTAGATTATGTGGAGGAACACTGAAAAACTATAAAGGGAGGGACCTGATTTGTTGAAAGCAAAGTTGTCATTGCTACCAAGCCATGTTTGTCAGAAAAATCAAGTCTAGGTCATGCATTTCTGTCCATTTAGGAAGGACTTATTGATTAGTGACCTGATATGAAGTACAGTAGCTTTTAGAGCAGTAGGTTTTGTTCTTTGGTTCGTGAGGTTTCAAATCACTACAAAGTATCAGTATGACTAATTTACACATAAACTATTTGAACCATTTTTCACTCTTACGGTCATGCCACCGGCTAGTACATAAACCAGGATATTAATAACAAAAATATCAAAATGATTTAAGAAGTATTGTTTTAGTTATGTTAATATTTATTGTTCTGATCATCAGATAGTGATAGCCACACCCGGTCGTTTGATTGACGTGTTGGAGAATCGTTACCTGGTACTCAGCAGATGCACGTATGTGGTACTGGATGAAGCTGACAGGATGATTGACATGGGTTTTGAGCCTGATGTCCAAAAGATTCTGGAACACATACCTGTGACCAATCAAAAACCAGACACCGATGAAGCTGAGGATCCAGAGAAGATGATGTTAAACTTTGAGTCTGGAAAACACAAATACAGACAGGTCTGAAGAGCTAAGTTTAGATGCAAAGTATGCTATTTAAAATTATGTGCCTTAAATACTTTGTATTATGAGTAAGCATTCTTGTTCATTTTGTGTTTGTTTGGGGTTTTTTTCTTTACATTTTTTGTCTAGATGTTTACTATTTTACAGTGTCTCCCCCCCCCCTTTTTCAGACAGTCATGTTTACAGCCACTATGCCTCCTGCTGTAGAGCGATTGGCCAGAAGTTACCTGAGGCGCCCTGCTGTGGTCTACATTGGTTCTGCAGGTAAACCACATGAGAGAGTGGAACAGAAGGTTATTCTGATGTCAGAAGCAGAGAAGAGGTAAAAAAAATAAATAAATAAAGACAACACACATCATACAATATTGAGAGCACCAGCAACTTTTCATAATGTGTAACATAATGTATGACTTCTGATGCATTTTGTTTTGTACTGACAACAGGAAAAAGCTTTTGGAAGTCCTGTCACGTGGCTTCGAGCCTCCCATCATTATTTTTGTTAACCAGAAGAAAGGGTGTGACGTATTGGCCAAGTCTCTGGAGAAAATGGGGGTATGTAAAATGCACTTACTACCACTATCACCATTTGCACCAGTATTGCCCAGGACTACGCACATTTACCACTCAGTACTGTTCTTTGATAAGTTTGTTTACTTATTAAGTGTATTTACATGCTGCCCCATCCTCATATGTGCTACATGTGATGAGTTATGATTTTGCTTATCATGATGCCTCTGTTCTGTGGGGTTTAGTTTTTAAGGCCTTAAACGTTTTGATTTTTTGTTGCAATTTGTATTATTATATCGATATTATTATTGATTCAGAGGACACGTTTGCCTCACACCTCTGGGGTTGGGGGTTTGAATCCCGCCTCTGCCCTGTGTGCGTGGAGTTTGCATGTTCTCCATGTGCTTCAGGGGTTTTCTCCGGGCACTCCCGGAGATGAAAAATCTGATGATGTTTTAGGTCATATTTACTCAGAAATATTGAAAATTCTAAAGGGTTCACAAACTTTCAATCACCACTGTATCTACTCTGATACTAGTAAGCTGTACCATTCAGAGCATACTAACGAACTGCATCTCAATGTGGTACGGAAGCTGCTCAGTCTCTGACTGGAAGGCTTTCCAGAGGGTGGTGAAACCACCCAACATATTGCTGGTGCCCAGAGATGCCACACAGAAGGTATGTGGCATCATCAAGGAGCTCTCTCACCCCAGCCGTGGATTGTTCACTCTTCTCCCATCCAGGAAACGCTACAGAAGCCTTCATGGTCACGTCAATAGGCAAGGGAACTGCTGGTTCCCCTCAGCATTCAATCTGCTGAACTCCTCACAATATTGCTAATCCTCCTTCCTCCAGCTCCCCTAATGCTGTTTGCACTTTTAATTTACACAGTTTGCACATACTTCTTTCTGCAAGCATACTTCTACTTTTGCACATGAACTAACTTTTATACAATTTGCAGTATTGGACATTCCTCTACTTGCACCTTACATTCAGTTACTATACTATTATGTCTTTGGATTTCACTTGTCACTGGATCCATATTCACTTACCATTAACTTAACATTCTATTTTGTACACTTTATTCATTAATTCATGATTCTTGACATTGACTTCATCACTCATGTATGCCGTTTGCACTATTTTCAGGCCATATCATTCCATTTGCACATCACTTTGGCACTTTACTACCACCCAACATCATTGTCTCTTCTTGCACTACACACTTAGTGCTACTTGGCTATTTTGCACTTGTGGTTAGATGCTGTCTCCATTTCATTGGCTTGAACTTGTACAATAACAAAGCTGAATGTAATCTGAAAAAAAACCCCTCTATAATATGATTATCCTAAGCTGCTGTGATTCACCCGAACAATTCTGTAATTAAATCCAGCCGCTTGTGTAGTGTTTGCTTAATGTCCTGTGTATTTGTTATATTATGCTAGACTTGCCATTGCAGTAAAATTGTATTTTTGTACATCATGGTTGTCTTACACTTGTTGCGCTGTGGATGGAATAATATAATTTTATTTGAACTCTAATCACATGCCACTACCTTTCCTTATTTTGCATTGACTGCATTGAGGAAAGCAGATACACCTAAATTCCCTCCTTACCTCTGTTACTTTTCTTCCCAGTACAATGCTTGTACACTTCATGGTGGTAAAGGACAAGAGCAGAGAGAGTTTGCTCTGTCCAACCTGAAGGCTGGAGCCAAGGATATCCTGGTGGCCACGGATGTGGCAGGAAGAGGTATTGATATCCATGATGTCTCCATGGTTCTCAACTACGACATGGCCAAGAATATTGAGGGTGAGTTTTCTCTACTCCCTTTTTCTCTACCCTCTTCATCTCAATTGCTAACAAATAATCAATATTTAAAGAATAGACAGTACTTATTGTTTCTCATGATAGATGAGAGTAAAAATAGAAGAGTCGATGTTGCAGGGATTGTCTTTCTTTTCACCATGTTACTTTGTAATTGCCAATGACACTAGCAAATCTGAAGTGATGTGACATTCACTATGTGGCCAAAAGTCTGTGGACATGTGATCATCACACCCATATGTGGGCCTTCCCTAGACTGTTGCCCAAAGTTGTAAGCACACAGTTAATGTAGAATGTATTTGTATGCTGTAGCATTAAGATTTTTCCTCATGACCATGCCCCTGTGCACAAAATAAAGGTCTATAAAGACATGGTTAGCTAAGGATCATGTGGAAGAATTCAAATGGCCCAAGCCGTGAACTCAGCCCCACTGATCACTAATGCTGTTGTGGCTGAATGGTTATAAATCCCTGTAGGCACATTCTAAGATGTAGTGCAATGCCTTCCAAGAAGAGTTGAGGCTGTTACAACAGCAGAGGGGGAGTAACTCCATGTTAATGCCCATGATTTTGGAATTGGCATGGTTGGTGTAATGGGCAGGTGTGCACATACTTTTGAGCATATAATGTAGAATGTTCTTGAAAGTAACATTTGAGTTGTTTCTGTGCTACTAGACTATATCCATCGTATTGGCCGAACGGGTCGTGCTGGAAAGAGTGGGGTAGCCATGACCTTCTTGACCAAAGAGGACTCGTCTGTGTTCTATGACCTGAAGCAAGCCATACTGGAGAGTCCTGTGTCTACATGCCCACCTGAGCTCGCCAACCACCCTGATGCCCAGCATAAGCCTGGCACCATTCTCACTAAGAAAAGGAGGGAAGAAACCATATTTGCCTGAAATACAAACAAGTCTTCATGCAAACATGACTTCAGTCACACTCAACACTGTTGGGTATCTCCCTCTTTTTCGCTTTCCATTATTCTATTCTCTCACTTCATATACATGCAATTAACCTCTCACATGACTGTGATGGCTTTCTCATCTCTGTCTCCATTTGATGCTGTGTACATCTATTCAGGGAGGGCATGCAGAGCACTGTATTTATGTACTGTTATTTGGCAGAATACAACCACATGCTCCATTGATATGAACAGTAGTACAAGCATATGTTTTTTCTTTTATATTGTTTTAAATGGTTACTCATTTAAAACTGTGTAAAAAAAAAAAAAAAATAATAATAATAATCCTACAGGCCTGAGTGATTTTAAAGATATGTGACATTTTTTTCATTAGTCAGTGGATACCATATAGTTCATAGTGAATACATTCATTTGTATGAACTGGAAATAAAGCCTGTTTGGTTGAGCTGGTTTTATTTCTCCTCTTTTCACAGACTTGTAGATTGTTTTAATCATTCAATAATAAAATTATTGACTGACTAATACAAGCAACAAAATAAAGCCACCACAGCAATATTAAATGTAAATCAAATCTTTATTATTACTATTAATATTTTATGAATTATTTAAAAAGAAAGGATTCCTCACAGCATAAAGCAGATGATTTTTCTTCAGAAAGACAGGGGTGAGAGGGTGTGCACACAGTGCCTGAAGACTGTTGTGTCTGTTGGCATCATAGATATTGCATTACATTGCAGACATAGGAAAAGAAAAATGGTACTATACAGTCAGTTACCTAAATATGTGGACATTGACAAAATTATTTTTAATTGTATTTACTGTATTTGGCTGTCTAACTCAGTATATTGGAGTTGGAAATAACTAATGAAAGTGTAGACTTTCCACTTTAATTTGAGGGTATTTACATCCAAATCGGGTAAACGGTGTTGCAGCACTTTTTATATGTGGCCCCAACTTTTTAAGGGACAAAAGTAATTGGGCAGTTGGCTGCTTGGCTATTCCATGGCCAGGTGTGTTATTCCCTCATTATTTCACTTACAAGTAAGTAGATAAAAGGTCTAATGTTTATTTCAAGTGTGGCATTTGGACTTTGTTGCTGTTAACTTCCAATATGAAGTCCAAAGAGCTGTTACAGCCAGTGAAGTGAGGCATCATTAGGCTGAAAAAAGGTCCAAACATCCACGGCCTTAGATCATGAAGATAGTGCTCACTCTAAGTGTAAAATTTAAAGTCCAATAAATTTCAGTGGATATGGGGGACAAGCCTCCAAGCACCAATTCTTATGGTAAGTGCACATAACATCTTGTAAAATTTTCCTTGGTGAATAAAGCAATGTTATTTAGCTTTTTTAGGCTAGTACAACATGGAACTGGAAGCTATCCTAGTTCCTATAATTTTTTTTTATCCTATAAAAAATTTACAAGTGAATATATTTAAATTATATTATCCAAAAGCTTTCAATATTCAACACAGGAAAGATCAGTTTGGTCCTCCAGGACTGGAGGACTACACATTGATGTAGTGATACAAAGTATACATGTGATACAATATATTTTCTCAAAACACCTGATATTTGTTACACCTCATAGTACTGAGGGTAGTTTGACTGTCAACATTGTAAATCTCTCAGTGAAACTAGTTGCAGTACTATGGCAACAAAGTATGATGACTTGCTAAAGAGTTATCATGTGCCCATTCATTATGTACACTACTTGTGCATACACATACACATTGCTATTAACCTGCTACAGATTTAAAAAATAAAGAAAATTAAGAGTAAATTCTGTATACTCAAATATACAGTGGTGATTGAAAGTTTGCGAATCCTTTAGAATTTTCTATATTTCCAAATAAATAGGAGCTAAAACATAAGAATTTCACGCATACTAAAAGACATCCGAATTAAACAAATGAGACAAAAAAATATTATACTTGGTAATTTAATGCATTGAGGAAATTGATCCGATATTTCATATCTGTGAGTGGCAAAAGTATGTGAATCTGCAATTTGCTCAAGATCACATGGACTAGCCAGAAGGCTATTGGAAAAATGTTTTCTGGATGGATGAGACCAAACTATAATTTCTTGGTTTAAAATGAGAAGTATTATGTTTGGAGAAAGGAAAACACTGTATTCCAGCATAAGAACTTTATAAATGCCCGTCTATTTCATGAAATGTGGTGTTAATGTCCTGGTTTGGGTCTATTTTGCTGCATCTGGGCCAGGACGGCTTACCACCATTGATAGAACAGTGAATTCTGAACTATTATTATTATATTCTAAAGGACCATGTCAGGACATCTGTACCTGAACTGAATCTCAGGAGAAAGTGGTTCATGCAGAAATACAGTTAATGTTTTGGAATAGCCAAGTCAAAGTCCTGACCTTAATCCTATAAAATTGTTGAGGAAGTATGGAAGCAAGCAGTTCTTGTGAGGAAACCCACCAACATCCCAGAGTTGAAGCTGTTCTGTACTGAGGAATGGGCTAAGATTCCTCCAAGTCAATGTGCAGTACTGACCAACAATTACCGGAAACATTTAGATGCAGTTATTGCTGCACAGAACTAGCCACAATTCTTCTGGAGACTTTGACTGTCACACTTGCGTCTTGTTTTTTTCAGCAAAACCCAGCCGTCTTTATTCTGTTTTTTTGTCTGAAAAGTGGTCTTTTATGTAATATGCTGCTTTCAAACATTTTTCTGTAACATTTAATTTGGTGTTTGAAAACTGATGTTTGGGAATCTAAATGTTTTTTTGTACTGATTTGATAATGTAGATGTAATAAAATAAAAAATATATAACAAAGTTACAGGCAGGCAGAGATGCATGCTGAGATTGATGGATTTTCAGGCTGGAAGGACAAATAGAGCTGAGTGTCATCAGTATAGCAGTGATATGAGACTCAATCATAGGCCCTAGAGATGTAGTATAAATGGAAAAGAGTAGTGGACACAGAATTGACCCCCGTGGAACCCCAGTTGTGAGATGCAGACCCCCCTACCCTCCATGATACCTTAAAAGGATCTGCCTAAGAGATAGCATTCCACCCAGCGGAGAGCCGTTCTGGTGATGCCTACACACTTAAAACTGTCTAGTTCAGGACAACACATTTTGTGTTGCTTTTAACACAATCGGTGTGTTAATACATTTAACACATGATGTGTATTAGTAAATTTCCACACAAACGTGTTAAAAAATAACAAAAATAACAGATGTATAGTTTATACTCCCCCACCCCCCCCTACAATTATACTAAAATCCAATTTGTTAATTTGTTTGTATGCTAAAATCTACTAAAATGCTCACAAGATAAACAACTGCATGAAATTCAGGTGACATTTATTACAATCATTTAATCATTTGACAGATGTAAGAATTGGCGTTGATGCATCTTTTTACAAATCTCCCTGCCATCTGGGAAGACGAGTCCCACTCCCTTCCATTTGAAAAGCTGTAAAAGAGCAAAAAGTGTTGGTTTGATGTTAACTACAAAATATGAACAGATGCTTTTGGGTTTCACCTGAGAAATTGTGTTACAGAATCCCAATTTTTGTAATTTTGGAAATGTAACATCCATTCTCCCAATGAACAGAATGGCACTGTAGACTCACCAGGAGAATCTAGCTTGCGAATATTTATTTTCCTGCCTTTAGCACCTCACTGCCAATTTTTTTGCACAACCTAAAAAGCGTCTGCTAAATGAATAAATGTAAGTCAACTCACATTACAGAGATAGTGGAAAGCATTACAACCTAAACCCCATCCTCTCATTTTGTCACGTTAACCTTGTGTTAAGATTTCACTGATACCGGCCTCAGAATTAAATTCTTGGACCCACGCTGCTGTTTACCCTCTAGGTACCGAGCTTGGGAAGAAGTCACACAGACACAGATTTCAGTGAAAGCTTCTTAGTTTAATGCTGAATTTATCAGATTATATATACAGAAAAGGAGGAAGAGTTAGATCATTGCTTCAACAGAGAGCTTACTGTGTCAGAACAGAGACATGTGTGTACTTAGATGAGATGTACAGGCTATCAGAGAGAGAGACAGACAGACAGAGCGAGAGAGAGAGAAAGTGATGTGGAACTTATCATTGCCCTCTTAGGTCCCAACAGGTCCTGCACATGCTGCACCTGCCCCAAGTCATCCACTCCCTTAAATGTCAATCACCTCTATGGCATTTACAAAGGGCCGAGACAACATAAAGGGCATGGGAGAGTGTTAGGCAGGGGTGTACTGTTCAGCTACCAGAGTTATGTGTTGAGGAATGGCCAATGTGTCGGACGAGGGACATAAGGTACTGTATAAAACAAGGCAGAAACATTAGAATGAGTAATATGGTCAAGCAAACAGGCAGGACGGAATGTAAGAGCCAATAGCCCCAACCGCCCCAGAGAGACAAGAACCATGTGAACTATGAGTCATCAGCAGGCGATAGCACCATTATGGCTTCCCTCATGTGTTTAATAATATCAGTAACGCTGCGCGAGTTGTCAGGAATTTAGAAACGGCACAAGGTGTTGAGCATCTTACAAACGCTTCTGCGCTCAGCAGTCAGTAGGTCAAGGACCAGTCTATTTTGCACTATAAGAACTTTTGCCATCAACATTGCTGAGCTAGCTAAGTTCCGTTACCAACCGACTGTCTGCACCTGTTAACCAGCATTAAGATTCACCCAATGCATGAAGAAACATGGGCCTAACCCATCCTTTTGAAGCCGTCACTATAGGTATAAAGTTAATTATCACTTGCCAAGTTAATGTGTTCTAATGAATACATTTTCGAGAGCTCCCTGCCTAAATATCACAAACTCTGCTAGGCATTTTCAGCAGCATTAACGCTAAATAGTGATGAATGCTAACTTACCTGTGGTCATTTTGTTTCCACGCCTCAGGACTCCAACTCCGCTGTCACAATCAAAAGGTCAAAGCAACGAACATTCACTCTGAGGCGAGTTTAGAGTTGAATTATGACATCGGCAGCAGAGTCCGCAACATGATTGGACAATAATTTAACGTGTTGGTCACTCGTGTGATTTTTTTAAACACATGTATTGGATAATTTAACACATGTTGAAATAGTAATAACACAAAGTGTGTAGGATATTAACACGTCCTTTCTGAGAGTGTAGACTGGAGAGAGGAGGAGCTTAGAGACATCAGTCTCTGAAAGAGGGGAGAAGGAGGAGAGTTGAGAGTTGCATTTAGGAGATTCCTGTCTATTGGTGTCTGGGGTGGAGCATTGGTTCCTGATTGATGTAACCTTGTTGGAAAAGAAAGTGGCAAAGTCCTCTGTAGTCAGAGAGGTAGGGAAAGAGGAGGAGGGGACAGAGAAGAGAGGAATAGAATAGAAGAGGAATAGAGTACGAGTGTTAGTAGAGCTGCCAATATTCTCCTGGTAGTATGCAGCATTAGTGGTAGAGATACTGTGAGAAAAAGAGGAGAGAAGAGTTTGGTAATTGGTTAGGTAAGTCAGATCATTTGATTTACCCCATTTCCTTTCTGCTACCCTGAGATTGGTCCAGTCACTGTGAAGAGCTTCCAAGAGGCAAAGGCTAGGGGGTGACATGTGAGCTGGTCTGGAGGTTTGGGGGCAGATGCTGTCAAAAGATGTTAAAGTGGAGCATAGCATGTCTGTTGCTGTGTTCAAGTCCAGTGAGGAGAGGTGGCTATTAGATGGAAGTGAGGTTGTGACGATGGAGGAAAATCGTGTTGGGGAAAGGGAGCGAAAATTACAACAAAAGGAGATGGAGGTAGTAAGGGGCGTGAAAACTGGATAAAGACAACTGGATAAAGAAATGGTCAGAAATGTGGAGAAAAGTAATAATAAGATTTTCTGTGGTGCAGTTACGTGTGAGGATGAGGTCCAGCTGTTTGCCGGCTTTGTGAGTCACTGGGGTGGGGAGTTGTTTCAGGTCAAATGTGGGCAGCTGAGCACGCCTCTTTAATTACCAAAAACAGAGTCTAAAAGCGTGAACGAGCAACTCCTAGCCAAAACTGAATATGAATAATTGAATCGTTCTGAAGGTACGTTCACACATAGGGCAACTCGCAGCGACTCCCTTCAATTGCTATTGAGCTTTCAATTCTTGTATATTTTGTGTATGAGCCCATTCGGTAGTGAAATGCATGGCAATGTTTACATATGATTTAATAGTTTATTTTATGAAATATCAAAAATGTAAAAGGTGTGCGTTATAGCGGACACCTACATGAACACTTTACAGTTGGTTGTGTGACTGTAAGTCATTCTATTCAAAAGCTATTTAAGTTAGAGACGCGTATGTAACTTCAGGGACGGTCCCTTAATTTGTAAATATCTGCGAATATCGAACGTCCAACGTCAAGCCAATTTTATGCCAGTTTATGCCATCACGAGCGTCTTTTGGATGTATTCGATTATCCTGTGCAAAGCAAACACCCACTTTAAGTGTAGGTGTCCCCTCGTAAATATTAATATAGTAAGACCAAATGGATAAGCGAAACTAATCGACACAAAATCTCTAAAGAAGGGCATGACGGCACTGCTTTTGTTTTTACACATACGGTATGCACGTACTTGGAATAAATTGCAGAATGTTTTTTTATTTATCCATCCATCCATCCATCTCCTACCGCTTACCAGGGTCCGGGGGGTTTTATTCAATGCTTGCCAAATAGTTAAATGCCGATCAAATGTGAACAAATGAGCCATGTATGTATATGCATTTTATAGAATATAATTTTTAAGTGATTTTTTTATTGCATTAAAAACTCGAGTTCTCTGCTGATCTGCTTGCTTGCTCTGAGCCAGCGGCGATGCATGGCAGCACCAACATGATGGGATTTCCAATGTTGAAGATTCATCGTATGGACGTCGTTTAGAGGTAAGGAAGACGGCTCATTTAAAAACTAACAATGTTCCATCTATTATAAAGGAATGCGATGTTTATCAGATGCTCCGCTCTTCCACGGACGTCTCCGCGACGTATCTGTGCTATCGGGGTATGGGAAGTAGGTTCCAAGTTTTCATCCATGCATCATTCACATGGACAAAACGCATGCGCAAACCATTGCGCATGCGAGTTTAAATTTAATGCATCAACTTTCCACAGCGTCAACTAGCGGTAGCGAATATTGTTATTGGGCCTATTTTGCAGTAATACTTGTCAGCTGCGATGAAGTCATTTTGACAAACATATATATATATCTATCTCAAAAACGGGTTTAGTTGTGCACATTTGTATGTAACTAATATATTTTAATCCGTGCGGATATAGTAAAAGTCAACTTTTCAGAATGAATATTCGCAATGCGCGGGTGAGTAATGGCCTTGTAGTATTTGCTATAGGGCTAAGCGGCCACATTAACTGACGCTATAGCGGGATAAATTAGCTTGCCATCTAGTTGCTCTGATCGATTGATTCTGCTATCGCTACCCAGAGCATTAATGTGTACTGAAATAATTACCAATAACGTGTTTGCAAAAAAAAACGTTGTAATTATCTAGCTAGCTAAGCATTAGCATTAGCATTAGCTTTGTATGGAAAGCGTGCGCACAGGGAATACTCAGTAAGTATCCACGCGTGTCTCCCTAATAATTTTTGTACAATGTTTTATTTGTAGCCAGAGGATTTGATGAACATGCAGCACTGCAACCTGCTATGTCTTCCAGAAAACTACCAAATGAAATACTATTTTTACCATGGACTCTCTTGGCCACAGGTCTGTAGCAAACCTGACAATTTGAAAATAATCATGTTCTTCGTGTATGGTTGTGTATGTGGTTGACAAAATGCTTGTATTGTAGCTTTCCTATATAGCTGAGGATGAGAATGGAAAGATAGTTGGATATGTTCTGGCCAAAATGTAAGTTTAAAAACTTGGTTATTTTCTTTTTTGATTATGTACATATGCCATCAAGTTTAAAGTTGTAATAGTATTTGTCTTTTACTTTGCAGGGAGGAGGATCCAGATGATGTGCCTCATGGACATATTACGTCATTAGTGAGTAAAATAAAAAAAAGTTGTTGTCCCATTGACAATTGTCTCAGTCCTCTGTTGTTTGAATTGTAATCTCTTTTAACTCCATGTTTATGTATGTTAATGTATTAATCTGTATTCTCATATAGGCAGTTAAACGTTCCCACAGAAGACTTGGTCTCGCTCAGAAGTTAATGGACCAGGCCAGTCGAGCCATGATTGAGAACTTCAATGCTAAATATGTATCTCTTCATGTTAGAAAGAGGTATGGTGTTTGTGTATGCATGTGTATATATTAGGGCTGCACAATTAATTGAATATTGATCTTGATTACATGAACATGATCGACTGCGATATTGACGTTTAAAGTTCGTTCTCCGCTCATAGGAAACTCTGCTGCATATCAAATCAAGTGGTTCCTAAACTTGCAGCCAGTCACCATAGCATCGTGCAGGGATAACGTAATTTTGTAATGCCAAAACCCAGAAACGAGTTGGCATTTTCTCCCTTCTGGTTCCATCGTCCTGAAGTCAATGGGTTTATTGAATGGGATTTTGGTTAAAAGCCTGAAATAAGGTCTGTGGTGAACACAAGCTCAGAATATTTTCACGTTTTATTCTACGACATAAAATACACCAGTAATACCCCACTCATTATATTTTTAAAAACCTTTTATGTGAATTGAAAAAAGGCGGTTGCTTACAAGTTTCTAAATGGGACTACAGAGGTTGTCGGGGACATTAAACATCACGCCGAACAGGAAAAAACTTTGCAGATAAGCTGGTTCAGGTGTGCCCCCCCCCCCCCCCCCCCCCAAAAAAAAATTTGTGGATAAAGATTCATCCACAGAGTAAATCCGCATTATGGAAAGGGCGGCGGCGGGGATTGACTCGACTCCGAAACTTCTGCGTCGTAAAATTTACTTCCAGTGTAAAATTTTAGCAGTGCAGAGATTACAGACATTAGAAACTGCAGTTTTGTCCTCATTCCACACAAGAGACGACATCTTTACACACAGCACGAAATCGATGTGATTTCACGTACTCTTTTGATTGACAGGATAAAATTGGCCCTGATCATTGATGTTTTTAAACTATGCATCGGTAGATCTCTAGTTTAAATAGATAGGGTAGAGGACCTGCACTGCTATCTGTTGTCTCCATTTAGCCCTGGGGATTCAGGAGGAGAGAAGTCCTCTGCCTCATCTGCAAACTTTTTGTCACTATCAATCCTTATGTGAGCGTTCTGAAGGCTCGCCCCCTCATCCTCCCCTGCCATGCCCACTCCCCTTCCCTTCTTTGCACAGCCATCCATGCCCATTTAAGTTGCATTTTTTCCCAAAATATTGAAAGGTAGATTTGAGCTGAAAGAGGGAAGTTTCATGACCCTTTAAATATGAAAATGCAATAAAAATATGTTGTCCCTAAAATCAATGAATAATTGTGATCTCCTCCTTATTGATCAAAATAATCGTGATTATCATTTTGGCCATAATCGTGCAGCCCTTGTGTGTGTGTATATGTGTATGTATATGCGTGTGGGTGTGTGTGTATATGTGTGTGTGTGTGTATATGTATGTATGTATGTATGTATATATATATATATATATATATATATATATATATATATATATATATATATATATATATATATATATATATAATATAATATAATATAATATAAAAATCTTACTGAATTGCTTTTTCAGCAATCGGGCAGCCCTTCATTTGTACTCCAACACACTCAAATTTCAGTAAGTATCTTTTTTTTTTGGTTAAACTTCCTTTAAGCTTTATATGAAAGATATTCACAATCTACTCTACTCTAGAATAAGTGAGGTAGAGCCAAAGTACTATGCTGATGGTGAAGATGCATACGCAATGAAGAGGAACCTTACACAGATGGCAGATGAGGTATGTTTGTTTAGTTTAATTTTATGAAAAATAATGGTGCATCTGCACTATGCAATTCATTGCAATGTCCCAGCCAGTATGTCCATTTAGGACCCACATAGGTCCAAAATTTGCTTGAAACATTTCCACGTAGGGCTGCCCAATATCTGGGTTTCTGTGGGTCATTAGAGTCTTAAAATATCTTAAATTCATGTTTCAAAGGTCTTAACAATGCACTGTAAAGATGATTTTAATTTCGCACGTTGTGTTTTGAAATGGTAAACCCATGTGACTGTGTTGCACTCAGTGTGTGTGGCTCATCAGTGTTTTAGAGCGGCTCGGTTCACAGAAAAAGTTTGGGTTGCTTATAACCTGCATTTAAACACAACACGTGCCAGATTCACTTTGGTTTTATGTTGGCATAATCTCAAACATTTTTGTGGGCAGAGGTTTACAGCATTTCACCTGATTGGTAAGGAGAAGTGAAGTAAAAAAAAAAATTGTTGCCAACTAAACAGAGGTCTTGATGCGGTTTTCCACCAAAATAAAATGGTCTAACGCATGTAAGTGAATTAAGGTATAAATATTACTATTGTTATATTACTGTTTGTACCCCCAAATAAAAATGTTTTATTATTATTAAGTATTATTCAGTGCAATAGTTTATATAACAAAATAGCAAAGTTATAAAAATTTATGTACGTTTATATGACGCCTTGTTATATTACCTGGCATTAAATTACAAAAAAAAAAAAACTAGTCAACACTGCAGCGAGGGGAGTTTCTAATACAGCTGCTGAGGGAGTGTTGGTAAATTTGACATCTTTTTCTCTTCTGACTGCCGTAATCCATCTCTATTTTTTTTTTCCCTTTTTGGGAAGTCGTGGAAAGGAAATGCTGGATTTTTTTTTCTTTCAGTGTTTGAACAAATGGTAATGCAAATGGTAAAAAGGATAATTGCTATGGTTTCCCATGTACATATGTAGAGGTTTACACTGTTATAGTTCACTTAAACCCAGAAATGGATGTATATGCATGAACACCACAATCCATTATTGCTGATGTATTGTGTAGCATGATTGAAGTGACGTGAAAGTCTTAAAATTTTTTGGCTTGAATATGGTATTAAAAAGTATTAAATTTGAAGTCCTGATACCTGCAGATACCTGGAATATTGCAAAAAAAAAAAAAAAATTTTTCAACTTTATGAACGATTCTCAATTATGATTAGATTTTTTTTCTTGCATAATGCAATTGAAAACTTATGCATTTTAATAAAGTATTTTTATTTATTTGAATGGACTTTGGAAAAATAGTAACAGCACCATCTATGGGAAATAGTACAAACAATGGTTCTTTTAAATAAAGGATTTTAAAGAAAGGCTGTTTAAAAAAAAAAAAAAAAAAAAAAGTGTGTATTATTTACTATAGATGGCAATAGCTTAGCCAAAAAAAAAAAAAAAAAAGTCTAGAGAGCACTGTCACTTCAGGGGAAACTGGCGCATCTTGCTCTATGCCATTTTTTGCTTTTCTGAGCCAATTATCCAATCACATGATTTGTTGAGGCAAAGATACATGACTTTTTTGATGCGCCTTGAGGAATTTACAACCTCACTTCCGAAAAGTTGGGACTGTATGGAAAATGCTAATAAAAACAAAGGTGTGATTTGTAAATGTACTTTGACTTGTATTTAAACAAAAAACATATAAAGACAAGGTATTTGATGTTTTACCTAATCAACTGCATAGTTTTTTTTTTTTTTTTTTTTTTTTTTTTTTTTTAAATTGATGCATGCAACACGTTCCAACAAAGTTGGGATGGGGCAATTTAGGGCTAATAGTGATGTCAAATTGAAATAAGGTGATATGAAACAGGTGAGGCAATAGTCTAATCATAGTATATAAGGAACCTTCAAAAAAGGCCTAGTCCTTCAAGAGCAAGGATGGGTCGAGGCTCGCCAATCTACCAACAGATGCGTCAGCGGATAATCCAACACTTTGAGAACAACATTCCCCAAAGACAAATTGGTATGATTTTGGGCATTTCACCTTCTATAGTGCACAATATAATTAAAAGATTCAAGGAATCCGGTCAAATCTCAGCGTGTTAAGGGCAAAGCTGTACATGGGCATAATGTAGCTCATACATTGTTACAGTACCTGCTTTTAACTAGGAAAATGTTACACAGAATAAAGGATTCATATTTAAAAAATAATAGCAATGAATAAGCAGATCAGCAACAATGATAAAACTATCAATAACAGTATACTGATATCTGTACAACACCACCAATATCTTTACTAGCGATGCACCGATGTATAAATAAAGGATATTTTTCACGCTAAAAACATCCGATGTTTATGATCCGATGAGGAGATTAAAAACGTCCGATGATCAGGGCCGATTATATCCTGTCAATCAAAAGAGGGCGGGAAAACACATCGGTTTCGTGCTGTGAGTATAGATGTCTCTTGTGTGGGCTGATGGCATAACTGCAGTTTGTAAGCGCCGCACTACTAAAATTTTACACCGGAAGTGAGCAGTGAAGAGTGAGTTTTGGCGTCGAGTCTTTTTTTTTTTGCCGTGCTGTTCACGCTGAATTAAAGCAACGGTACACCGTTGAAAGAGTTTAAATGAAGATGAGTTGACAAAGTATATATTGCACAGAAAAATGTATTTGTAGAGTAGTATATTTCATATCCAGTTAATGTTAATATATAAAAAAGTTTATAATAAATATATATATATATATATATATATATATATACCAGTTTGATGTCACTGATTAAGTAGAAATGCTTTTGTTTGTGGCGAGTGAGTGTGAGCCTAACAGGAGGTGTTTTTTTTTTTTTTAGAATTCAATGTTAATATAAATTAATAGCATTCAATAAGTTAAGAAATCTTACTTTAATCTTCAGAAATTAGTTAATGGTAATTTGAGTAATGTGTTTTCTGTTTGAGACCAGTTACTGTGAAACAACTTGTTGAAATGGAGAGATTAAAGTTTTTATTAGCATTTCCTTCAGAATTGTGGAATTAATTATTATTAATTTAAAAGAAGGCATAAACGGCAGAACTATCGGTATCGGCTGATATCACTCTGTATAATCGGGCATTGGTTGCGAAATTTAGCATTGGTGCATCTCTAATCTTTACTGTAACCGTTGAATAATCTTAATATTTACAAGTTACCTCTTGTAGCTTAAATTTTTAAAAAATATTTTTAATACTCTTTTTACTCATACTCCTCAAATTTTCATAAATTCAAAGATGTTTTAAAAATTTTTTTTATTAATAATAACAGTAGTGTCTTTTTTTTGTAATATTTTACTTAAAAATTGCATTAATGTTATTTAGCAACATAAATAGCTATAGATTTCTAACACGTTATGGAACAGTGTTCTGATAGCCATCATCATTACCCCATTCTTTGTATTTGGTCTATGCTGATCTGAATAGATTAGCTGGTTTCGGTGGCATAATTACTATCAGATTTGAATTACGATATCTTTGATAAAATGTAAAAAAATAAAAAATTAAACAAACTTTAGTGTCTTGTATACATAAGATTTTAAAATAGCATAGTAGGCTTTCCAAACATTTAATATGCATAGTGTTAATCCACAATGTAATAATCCATTAAATGTATGAGTACAGCTACACAAGACAAGGGAAGAACAGTAAGAATGCACACAATAACATGGATAAAGAATTGGTGTTAAATCATTTAATCAACTGGAAAGCAGACTTGTGCTTAAGCTATGTATTTTTAGTTCAAGTTTCTTTTCAAATCTTATGGAAGCCAACGAGCTCGACTGGAAACGATTGAAAGCTTCCACCCCCCTACCGCCCCGAATTATACCCCTTAGAATTAGAACACAGAAGCACATAGCAGTGCAGTAATAGGCCTGTCATAATAATGATATTTTGTCACAGAAATAATGCAAGAAAATGATAGTTATTTTAAGACCATTTTAAGCCACGGATAAAATTTTCACTTAAATCATACACAAACAATCGTGATGTGGCACAACAAGCTCAAATTTAATTGGACAATGTGGAATGGGAACAGTAATTTCCCAGTCTAAATCAAGTGGTTGAAAACTACATAGCCAGTCTGTTTTCAGTTTTTTAACAAAGGTGAAATAGCGAAAAGAAAAGAAAAAACTTTTGTATTGTTCTTTCCAGTCCGAACATGCGTACGAGTTTTCATAGTTGGAAGTCGCATTAATGTAGTGCTCAGTTTACTCTCCCTTAAGTACGGCATCTTGTATTGATTTACCGTTTGATGAAATTATCATAGTTGGTTAAATGAAGTCAAAGTGTCACCTACAGGCCTATTAGGTGAAGTGCATGCAAAATGTGAAATGACCTTTATTATATTACCACTTTTTATAATTATGTAATAATAGGAGAGATAAGTACAATAATAAAGAGACCTATATTACTTTTCTCTGGCTCTTTAATGAAAAAAATCATAACACTTTTTTTTTTTTTGGCTTTTATGGCTCTGCCCACTGAAAAGGTTCCTGACTTCTGGTCTGAAGTATATGTATGGGTTGTATATTAGCTCGAATGCTTAAAAACGGAGGTGGTGGTGGATTCAATTTTCTTAGAGTAGAGGTGAATTGTTCTCTCTCATAGCTAGCAGAAAACAAGTGCAATTTACCACACTGACCATAGCAAAAAAACAAAAACACCACAGGAAACTTGATACCTAGCTGAATCAAGCAAACAAGTGTGCTAATGTTAGCTAGCTACCTATTGATCCACTGAAATGCCTTTCTTGTTCTGCAGGGGGGGAAAAAAAGCCTTCAATCCCTTCATATCATTGAGTTGCCGCCAACATTCAAAATCCATGCCGTCATTTATTCTCTTTTTAGCGTGGGCTCTGTTTCTTTCCCTTTTTAACTGCAGGCACTCTGCAGTTACAAGTTTCTTGGTTTTGACAACAGGTTATTCCCCATATGTCAACAATTATTGCTGCTTTTAAACTATGTAGATTAAAAGCAGCCATCTTGATGAGAAGTTTAAATTCCAAGTAAGAACAAGCTACAAGCACTCCTCCATCCTCAGCACCCACATACGCGATATGGTAGCCAGGTCTTCTTTTTTCTGTTTACGGACCTGACGTAACCACGCAAAGATGAATGATGTCAAACTGACTTTTCCTGCAAAATCTGACCCAACAGCTGAAAGTATAAATCATTATGATAAGCTTACCGTTGCAAATTGGGGTAAGGTAAGGAGACCGTTTTGAACACTGATTTATTTTTATTTTTTTATGTACTTGCTCAATAATTGATTTTTGTTCATTCAACCAAAAAGGTCTGTACTGCAGTTTAAATTTCCAAAATTCAAATTATATTTGAATTCTAAAGAATTTCAGAAAATACATGTGAACGCCAGATTTTTACATCAACGGTAAACAAGAGGGTGCAACGAATAAATACAAACCAAACATAATGTTACATTCTTTATTGCAAAGAAAACCTGGCTGTTGAAGTGCATTTATTTTTAAACTAAAGTGCATAAAATTATAAAATCAAATAATATAACCTAGGCTCTCAGGCCAGTTCTAGTGTTAATTTTCACACTGTTTTTAGTCACAGTTTTTGTCTTCTGATGAAAATATCCTTTAAACTCAGTCAATGAATTCATTCAATTCATGATGTCACGATTCTACCTAGTGCATTACTTAAGGTCAAGATCACTTGCTCATTTGCGTTATTTTGTGAAGAGGGAAGTTGTAATATTATGTTTGTGTTGTGTATATGTCTGATTAATCTCATATGAGTATAAGATGCATTTGGATGAGTTTATTAATCCTATAGTAGAGTGCTTCAGTTTACTGGTGTTCATTCAATGTTCAACTTCAGCTTAAAGGGATAGTTCACCCACAAACTTAAATTCTGTCATCAGTTGCTCACCCTCATGTCGTTCCAAACCCAAAAGACGTTCATTCATCTTCGGAACACAAATGAAGATATTTTTAATGAAACCTGGGAGATTTCTGTCCCTCTATTGACAGTCCATGTAACCAAAACTTTCAAGCTCCAAAAAGTTCATAAAGGCATCGTAAAAGTAATGCATGTGACTCCAGTGGTTTAATAAAATAAAAAATAAAAAAATCCCTAAAATGAAGTCTTTATTCACAAAATATCTTCACTTCCGCATAGATCTCCGATGCGTGTTCACGAGAGAACCATGACGCGTGCATGTTGCGGAGGTTCTCATGATACAACTGGACCCAGAAGCACTGCTCTGTTTATAGCAAAGGAAGAGGGGCACTGTATGCAAGATTTGCTCGTTACATGCTAGGTTCATTTTGCTTTAGGTCTTGGTTTATTCACAAAATATCTTCACTTCTGCATAGATCTCCGACGCGCGTTCATGAGAGAATCAGTGCCACATTTCATTACCAAAAACTGCTACTTTCATAATGTGTTTTTAATTATAAAGAATTATGAGATAGCATTGGGCAAAGCATATGATGATTGGTTTAGATTGAAAACTGACATCTGATTGACTAAAGAGAACATCCTTTAAAAAAAACACTTGTGTGAATTAGAATATGACTAGTCTCAAAATGGGTACACACAAATCCAAAGCGTTACATATCCACATGATGATTTGCAAATGCAGATTCAACAATTAATTCATAAATGTAAAAACATTTAGAAATTTACAAACACACTTGTGTATTTATTAATTGTTTTGCATTTGTGAATTGTATTTTGTGAATATAAATGTTTATGCATTTGTAAATATTTTTTTGTGAATTAGGTTACAGATTTTTGAATCAGGTTTAATAAATGTGTTATGAGGCTATTTCCATATTTTAATGTCTATACCTTTCTAAACATAACATCTGTATTTTACAAGGTGTCATACTACTTTATTGTTATTTTCAAATATTTGTGTAATGATCCTCTGGAAAACTTTACTTGGTGGGTGGAGAAGATCCTCTGTTTTTTTGTACACTATACACTAGTTCACCAGAAGTGTCCTTGTGTTGTGCAATCATTATTAACATGTAGTGATGCTGTTGTGTAGTTGCAGAAACCTGGTGTGCGTCTGTGGGGATCTGAGATGCCTCCGTCGCAGACAGTTGCAGTCACGGAGCTGGTGCAGAAACTCTCAATGCAGGATGGAGAGAAGGAGGGTGATGGAGACAGCGGAGGAGAGAGTAAAGAGATGAGTGAAGTAAGTGAGGCTACTGAAAGCACGGACGTCAAAGACTCCTCCTCTGATTCCTAAACAACCTCATCATCGGAAGACGTCTCACCCTAATCAACATGTCAACCTAGGATTCTAAATTGATTTAATACAACCCAGCATTTGGTTAATTAGGCAATATTGTCAATGTACAAAGAGACAATTTGATAAAAGTATTCATGGTTATTGGAATATTTCTACACAGTAATGTTAATAAAATTTGACACTATACATAATTTGCTACTTTGTATGTTGAAGTTAATATTGGTGTTATTGCTCTTTTACTCAGTGTTATGATGCAAAGCAGATCTTGTGTTGATCAAAATTCTTGTTAATTAATTTAGTTTACTTTAGCTCTGCCCCCATAGATTTTTGCTAATTAACATAATGTGCAAAACCTAATCTAATTGGGCGGGGGTTCTTCAAAAATTTGGTGTCAAACAACTCGGGAGAATTTGAAACTCCGTTATGAAAAATATGTTGACATTATTAACAATGGCTGTCACATGTCAGTCAGTTGAGGCAGAGCCTAATTTACTCAAACAGCTCTAACTCATGATTGCTTACATGGATTTGTGCGAAACTCAAAAGCTGTTTTTAAAAGTTCAAGATTGTACAGTCATTGCACACAGAAACAAGGATATTGCTTTGAAAATATATTAATTATATTAATATATTATTAATATTTGAAAATGCTAATAAAAATAAAGGGAAATGATTTTTAAATGTACTTTGACTTGTATTTAAAGAAAAACCATATAAAGACAAAGTATTTGATGTTTTAGCAGCTGTATAGCTTTTTTTGAAGGTAAAGATTCATTTTGAAATTGATGCATGCAACACGTTCCAGAAAAGTTGGGACGGGGCAATTTACGTATAATTGTGATGTGACAAGTTGAAATAAGATGATGTGAAACAGGTGAGGCAAAAACTAACCATATTATATAAGGAGCCTCTAAAAAAGGCCTACTCCTTCAAGAGCAAGGATGGATCGAGGCTTGCCAATCTGCCAACAGATGAGTCAGCGAATAATCCAACACTTTGAGAACAGCATTCCCCAAAGACAAATCAGTAGGATTTTGGGCATTTAACCTTCTACCGTTCATAATATAATTAAAAAAACTCAAAGAATCTGGTCAAATCTCCGTGTGTAAAGGGCAAGGCTGAAAACCACGTTGCGCGTGATCTCCGATCCCTCAGACGTCACTGTCTTAAAAACTGTCATGAGTCTGTAATGGATATCTTGACATGGGCTTGGAAATGCTTTGGTAAACCTTTGTCAATCAGCACCATTCACCGCTGCATCCACAGATGCAATTTATGGCTTTACTATGCAAAGCAGAAGCCATATATAAACACTGTCCAGAAGCGCCACTGACTTCGATGGACTTGGTCTCATCTGAGATTGACAGTGGCACAGTGGAATTGTGTTTTGTGGGCCGACAAGCCAACATTTCAAATAGTTTTTGGACAAAACAGCCATCGTGTTCTCCGGCCAAAGAGGTAAAGGACTATCCAAGCTGCTATCAGTGTCAGGTCCAAAAGCCAGCATCTGTCATGGTACGGGGAGCACTGACACTACATGGGGGTTAACGTGCATTAACCCCCAAAATAAGTGGAATCACAAAACCACCTCAACATAGCCATGTGACATATCAAAAACTCAGCTCAATGAGAAGAATTGAATTATGGGTGTGCAGCTGCATGTAGGTGTCAAAATTTGCACAGGCAAGCACCATCGGAAAATGTCAAATCTAGACACTTTTTTGGCTCGTAAATAGGTCTGTACTGTTTGCGTCGCCATAACAAAACATACCTCAAAACATGTGGCCCCATTGGGAGAGGTGTGCTATTACTTTTAGACATGTGACGTATATCAAAACACTCAGCTCAAAGAGGAGAATTGCACTATGTGTATTCTACTGATGTCATATACATGTTAACCCCTAAAATAGGTGGAATCGCACAACTACCTCAAAATAGACATGTGACATATATCAAAACACTCAGCTCAATGAGAATTGCATTATGGGTATTCTAGTGACATCACGTGTGCAGCTGCATGTAGGTGTTGAATTTTGAACGGGCAAGCACCACTCACATTGTCTTCAGAAAATGTTAAATATTATTATTATTATTATTATTATTATTATTGTTCCACATAGGAGTCTGTAGCAGCCCATAGAACACTACATCAAATTTTTCTGAAATTTGGCACAGTGATGAAGAATAGTCTCAGCTACCTTCACAGCAATTTTGGTGTATGCCACTCAAGCCCTCTAACACCAACAATAGGGCAAAATTGGACATACATTTACAATAATAACTCTGCTACAGTATGTCATAGAAATGCATTCCACTTTCCTCTGATTCTTTGGGTCAAGCTGAGTTCAATGGATACCATAATGTTAATTTGTACCATATTGGATTTTACACCATTTTGAATTTTTCAAACACATTTATTTCTTCTTTTCCTAAAATGTTTGTCTGATCATAACTGATCGTTATGTTCACCCATAACATTAAAATCACTGACAGATGAAGTGAATAACATTGTCTCGTTACAATGGCACCTGTCAAGAGGTGGGATATATTGGGCAACAAATGAACAGTCAGTTCTCAAAGTTGATGTTTTGGAAGCAGGAAAAATGGGCAAGTGTAAGGATCTGAGCCACTTTGACAAGGGCCAACTTGTGATGGCTGGACGACTGAGTAAGAGCATCTCAAAATAGCAGGTCTTGTAGGGAGTCCCCAGTATGCAGTGGTTATTATCTACCAAAAATGGACCAAGGAAGCACAACCAGTGAACCGGTGACAGCGTCATGGCTGCCCAAGGCTCATTGATGCACGTGGGGAGTGAAGACTAACCCATCTGGTGCGATCCCACAGAAGAGCTACTCAAGCACAGACTGCTAAAAAAAGGATATGCTGGCTATGATAGCAAGGTGTCAGAACACACAGTGCATCGTAGCTTGCTGTGTATGGGACTGCATAGCTGCAGGCTGGTCAAGTGCCCATGCTGATCCCATCTACCTGAAAATGCCGACAATGGGCAAGTGAGCATCAGAACTGGACCATGGAGCAATGGAACAAGGTGGAATGGTCTGATGAATCACATTTTCTTTTACATCATGTGGATGACTGGGTGCATGTGTGCTGTTACTTGGGGAAGAGATGGCACTAGGATGCGCTATGGGAAGAAGGCAAGTAGGCAGAGGCAGTGTGATGCTGGGAAACCTTGGGTCCTGGCATGTGGATGTTACTTTGACACATACTACCTACCTAAACATTGTTGCAGACCAAGTACACCCCTTCATGGTAACAGTATTCCCTAATGGCAGTGGCCTCTTTCAGCAGGATAATGGGCCCTGCAACACTAAAAAATGTTCAGGAATGGTTTGGGGAACATGACAGAGTTTTTGACTTGGCCTCCAATTTCCCCAGATCTCAATCTGATCAAGCATCTGTGTGACGTGCTGAACAAACAAGTCCGATCCGTGGAGGCCCCACCTCTCAACTTACAGGACTTAAAGGATCCACTGCTAATGTCTTAGTGCTAGATACACAGCACACCTTCTGAGGTCTTGTGGAGTCCATGCCTTGATGGGTCAGAGCTGTTTTAGTGGCACAAGGGGGGACCAACAAAATATTAGGCAGGTGGTTTTAATGTTATTTCTGATCAGTGTAAATTTGGCATCCACCATCATGAGACCAGCCTGATAAAAAGTTTGTAATAAAAAGTCAGCAATAACAATGCTTGAATTAGTTTCTTCTGCAATTCATTGGGTTTTATATCATTGGGATATATTTTGACTGAAAACAAAATTCCAGCATTTAAAATTCAATGCACACATATTCACCTTCCTGAAATACAGTTCCAAAATATTCAGTTGTTAAAATACCATCTTTATTATTTGTCAGGTAGTATTTCAACACATTATTTTTCAACCTCACAAATTCAGGCCGCAAAAATTCAGGCCTTAAAATTCAAGTCTTCACATCCGGGTCTCACAGGAAGAGCAATGGATTGCCAGTACTATTGGTAACATGTTACTCTGGGCCGGCCCCAAACTCTGGTGGTTGTGTGAGTAGTGGTGGGATTGAGCAGCCACAAGAGAAGATGAACCAAGCAGTATGTTCAGTTACACTGTTAATCAATATGACAGTATATATTTTATACAGTTTTTCAGTTATTTTCTCTGCAAGTAAAGATGTTATTCATATCAACTTCGGTGAAATGATGTTAGCTTTTACCACTAGCTAACTAGCTGGCTAGTCAGTCACTATGCTTGGTTTATGACCAATCTGGCTAACATTATCCACCTGCATGGAGTCTATATAGGTAAATCGGTTTAGCTGAGTAACCTACCAAGCTGAACTGCAGGTTTTAGTAATTGACTAGCTAATTATAGTTACAATGATAGACTATAGTAATTACTGGGATATTAAACCCATTTGTTTTCCCCACAGCACTTGCTCTTGGACTATGTTTTAGGGCGGTTCTGCGCTCGCCTGAACCATGCTGTTGGGCATATTCCTTTAGACATGGATTACATGGGATTTATTTGCTCACAGGAGTTGGGTTTTTTGAGTTCAGTTTCTGAGGCAGTGAACATTCCACCAAACATTTTAGCAGGAATAGTAGAACTTCTTACAGTAATTATGCAAAATGTGTCCAGGAGGGAGAGCATTGTGATTATTCAACAGGAACAAGGGCCAATGTAGCCTCCACATCTCGAAGTCTCACCTGATCAAATCACAAACCTGCTGGATCGGAATTTGTCTGTTCCCACTATTGCCAACCTGTTAGGGATAAGTAGGTGAACCTTATACTGATGAATGGCGGAATGTAACCTATCAGTTCAAGCTCTATAGAGCAGACTGACGGATGAGGAGTTGAAAGCTTCTGTAACTGCTCTGAAGCAAAGTACGCCTCACTGTGGATATAGAATGATAAGAGCAGCGCTTTTAAGACACAAGGACACCGGGTGCAGTTTGACTGATAAGAGCTTCAATGCGACACCGTGGGAGTCATGTCTTGTTTGACACAGCTCGGCTGTGTAGTTCGAAGGACTTAGTCTCCGGTCCAAGGTCAATTATGCACATAGCAATCATAAGCTAATTTGGTAAGTAATAAAAATAAGTTGATAAGTGAATTCATGTTAGTTTTAATTTAAGAAAAATGTTCACAAAACGTGTAATTTCAGCTACAACATAGTCATTTTTGGAGGTGTAGATGGCTTTTCATGGAAGGTAAGGGTTCCCCTTTATCAAGTAGATTCACCATCTTTTAGAGAACTTTCCAGCTGATCATGTGTCCCCCTGTACTTTCACAGATAATGTACCTTGGCGCTGCATATAGCAACCTTGCTTCAACTTCGCTGGCCTTTTTTTTCAAGAAGCAGTGGAGACTTTTGGCTTTCCCCTAAGGTACACTAATGATAATCCATCCATCCATCCATCTTCTACTGCTTACTCCTTCATCAGGGTCGCGGGGGAACCTGGAGCCAATCCCAGGGAGCATCGGGCACAAGGTGGGGTACACCCTGGACAGGGTGTCAGTCCATCGCAGGGCACAATCACATACACACTCACACACCCATTCATACACTACGGACACTTTAGTATGCATACACTTTGCATGCAAGTATGCATACACTTTCATGCATGGTAGGCTGATTGGCCATGCATGTCTTTGGACTGGGGGAGGAAAACGGAGTACCCGGAGGAAACCCCCACAGCACGGGGAGAACATGCAAACTCCGCACACACATGGCCCCGGCGGGAATCGAACCCCGGACCCCTGAGGCAAACGTGCTAACCACTAAGCCACCGTGCGCCCCTAATGATAATCACATTCTAAATATAAAAAGCTGTTTGATGCAGCTATATTTCTTACTATTTTAACGAATGACATTGATTCAAGACAAGAAAAAAGGCAGTTTCATGCACTAATCTTTTTACACTATCAGAGTACGAAGTGACCAGGGCATTGAAAATGGGGATGTTGCTCGCCTAATGTTTGCAGTCCGTGGGGCAGGCAGGGGAAACTTTATTTCAGGAAAGAGTGTCCATAATCAGCAGTGTGTTGATATACTGATACATGGTTTTATATGTACTGAGGTTTCTGTACGTGCATCTAAAATAGTGTGGTGGGCTACAGTAGAAACTTACTGCATGCCATCTTGGCAAATACTGCATGTGCATTATGCATGTTAAAACAGAACAGATTTTACTATGATGTGAAAAATTACAAACAGTAACAGCACTTTCATGCATATGCTAACATAGCACTGAAACATTTACGCTGCATGATTAAGGCAACAATGAAGTAGTGAACGGTAGTGAAGAAATATGCAGTCACAGCTGCTGAATAATCAAAGTTACACATGCTCAAAACCATACTTGCATGACCCAATAATCAAGTCCATCCTGAAGGACCAGTAATATTTGTAGTGCCCTGGTAATCTGAGGATACAGAAGGAGGTAGAGGATCTTGGGAGGTCACCACTAACAACTTCCACAGCCAGACTTTTTTTTAGCAACTTCCCATCCAACCCAGAACTTGAGAAGGCCCTTCAGGTCCTTGCTAGATGCTGAAATCGAATAAACAAAATCTTATTTTAAAAATTTGTTGAAGTTATTTTGCCATTTATAACGGCAACAATTTGTGGTCTTGAACAAGGCACTTTATTCACTTTATGTAAATGTTTTGCAGTTATATTTTGCAATAGACATGAAGACACAAATGTCAGATTTGACAAATATGTTTAAAATCTTATTTATTTTTAATGTGTATATAAATAAAGAAGCTAATATAGATTTGGAGGTACATTTCTGATACCATACCCATCTCAATGAACTGCCTCAAGTACCCAGTGATATGTTGGTTTGTTTCAGCTGGGTATTTATCATCATCATCATCATCATTATCATCATGATGCCAGGATATTCGAGAAAGCAGCATCTACATCATGACCAGTAGACTGTTGGCTAAACACTGACATTGAATATGTTTGGACATGAATTCTGAGGAAAAAAAATCAAATATTAACCTAATATAATATTAACCAAATATTAACCTAAAGTACTCATTAGCTCAGAGGAGCAAGAGTCTTCGGATTCCACTGTAAAAAACACCACATCCTTCCTCTCGGTCGGAAGTGACTAAACCATTGTATCTTTAAGTCCAAGTTGTTTCATTGGCGTGTTTTTCTCCCAAGAACCTACAATATGTACCAAAACGAGCAAAACAGCCAGTAATTGTCACAGAAGCCTTTTTAATTTCTGTCATTCTAAATCATTCAATGTATCTTCAAGTTGAGAAGAGCTTAATCACTAAGCAGCCAATTCATGTTTTATTTGTCACTACTTCAAAATTCTATAAGTACAATGTGGATTAAATGCACGCCAGATTTACAGAGCATAGAGGCCTAAAACACAAATGGAGAGAAATCCAAAAAACTACATTCATCAGAGAGGCAATAGTTTGGGCAATTAGTTAATTGCCTGGTACTTCAGAGGAGTTTCCATTAAAATGATCTTTAAGCACAATTCACACCGATATACTCAGAAGACATAACATAAAACATGCTCTTGTCCAGTAAGGGAAATACAGTTATTTGAATATATGTAATCACATACCACAAATAAGAAATTTACATTACCGCATGTTAAAGCAGACGTTCGTAGAGCCACCTTCTATTTTCTTCGTTTGGACTCGGGAAATCCCAAGACAAACAAAGCTCCAAAACTTTCTCATGTTGGTCCTCATCCAATGGATACTGTACATTAAGCTCAATTAATTTTTATAATATTAGTACAAAACAACCTTAGAGTAAAACGAATACCTACTGAAAAGTTGACCAAGTATCTATATTGTATATACACACCAGGTTGATGGTCTCTTGCAGATTAATATCAGGGCAGTCGTCCAAAAGTAAAGTGGCTGTGTCATGTGAACCAAGAAGCAGCACATGGACAAAAGCTCTGCTGAGCCCTGCAAGACATGGTCCGCCATGAAGGAAGGAATGACCGAGCAGGAAGAGGTCACTTTCGGTAAGAAACTGTGAAGATGAGGGCACCAAGTGGTCTGGCTGCCCCTCAAACGGGCAAGTAACTCTCATGTTTCCTGTTCAACATAAAACATGCAGAAACATTATAACTGTGACATAATTCTACTTGTTAACAGGCCAAATAAATTATAAAAATTGCCAGAAGTTAGAGTAATGATGTTGCATACCCAAGTTCAAACTGAAACCATACTTCAGTTTGTGAAGAATTATGGAAAAAAGTGCTTGGTGACACCATCACCAAATGAGTGTTCCCTAAAGAACACACAAAGTGTACACAATAGCTACAATACTGCAGTGCTACACTACACATTGCATTAAACTCATCTTTTCTACGCTGTACCTTGCAATTGGCATGTAAGGGGGCATGCACACTCCATATATTTTTGCTTGTCGAAGTTTATAAGTTGTTACGTTATTCAGTGTATTTCTGTTTGCTCTATGTGCCATTTATGTGTCTATGTCGGTGGTGGGATAGGTTTCTTTTGTCTCCTCCCCCTTCTCTAGGCCCCGCCTACTGCATGCGTCACGTTCCGGCTTGCTAGTGGATGATCACATCTTGTCCACGCCTACTCCAGCCTTGTGCGACAGGATTGTTTGACTGCACGTATCCGGAAGTGTACTTAAGCCTCGTCAGTCTCCATCCCAGGGCAGATCATTGCCATTGCGTTGTGTATAGAGAGAAGTGCTTTTCGCCTGTGTATGACTATTTCGCCTGTGTATGACCCTATGCCCGATTTGACTTTGTTTATGCTCTGCCCCGTTACGATTCATCATACACTTGTGTATATATGTATATATTATTTTGTTAATTAACACACTAATAGTCACCTCTGTAAATAGTGCACGGTTATGAGTGGTTTGTAGGATGTCGGCGCCATTTGTGTTGATCTTCTTTTCTCCTGGTTTTGGGTTAGCTAGGGAGTAAGGGAAGACAGTGTATTTTTGTTTTCTTTTCTTGTAGTTTAGTTAGTTTTCTTGTTAGAGGGTTAGAGGGTATTTTTGTTTGTTATCTTGGCCTGGCCGGCTTCTGACGAGTGACACCACTGTATATATAAAAGGTGCTCCGTCGGGAGAATAAAACAAAACAAACTCAATCTTGGTCTCGCCAATCCTTTTCTTTTTTTATTTTATTGTATGTTGTGGCCCAACCTAGACCGGGTCGTAACACAGTTCTCTCTCATGTTCTTGAACACCTGATCTAAGGTCCATGTACATCAGAAGTGGCTTCCCAGTCTCACGGAGACAAAGAATTTCCTTAGTGTACAAGGGTACAGCCACTTTGGGATCAGGGAGGGTCTTCCAATCTAGATGGGAAGAAAGCACAGATATTGTTAAGTGTGGCAGTGATAGATGAAATGCACTCAAATGTCACCCAACACTTATCCACTGGCATTAGTTAAGTACAAAAGGAAGCAGCAACTGTAATTACCGTTAGCCACACACAGCACTTCAATTGTGTCGTTCATTATGTCATACTACAGTGTAAAGGAAAACCCACACATATAGGACATGGCACATTTTCAAAATAATATCATATTTTAAATATATCATCAGATTTTATCCATCTTGATTACCTTTCCACACATACGCTGGCATGAATTTCCAAGAGATCAAGGGCCATTTCTTCCTGGCATATAGGACAGTGAGCCTATGATGTATGATACATTAATACAAAAAATATCAAATAGATATAGATACAAATTTAACTAAAGCAATATTGAAATGCAAAAGTGTAATGTAATATTATATATATATATAATTTTAATAATTCTGAGAGCACATCACATATATTTTACAGGGGGAAATGAGACCACAACTATGAAATAATGAAATTAACCAAGCTATTAGACACTCATCTAAGCATATTCAATTAGTCATACAACATATGACAGAACAAAATAACTTAACTCCTCATGAGTCAAATGTCCTGTTTGGCATCCCAATCCTGCTTGAGCGTGAATCAACTGCTCTTGGTCGTTTGGAGATGTCTCACTCTGGGTTGGGAGAAGGTGAAACACCTCCTGAAAAGGCTTTGGTTTGCTGGGTACAGGATATGCACCAGAAAAACAGCATTTTCCTCTGCGATTTGCAAACAATCCTGGGAAGGATCTAAAAGAAAAGGATTTCTTCGAATTATCAAAAAGATAGCCTACCTACATACCAGTAAACTATTATGTTGTAATAGAATAAAAATTGCTAAACCTGGTCATTTTTGCCTGAACAGATGTCCTTGCTGTGTCTCCTCCTTGACTGTGTTGTCTGTAAATTTATTATGAAGGGAGAAACTAACCACAAAAGTATTTACAAAAAATTCTCAGTAAATGTTTGTGTACAAATGTACAACATACAAAATACATACAAAATACTACCTGTTGCTGTCCTGGCTAGGCTCAGCTGAACCTCCTTGAAAATTGCTCATAAGATGCCTGGCTGACCTCAGCAGTTCTTCTGTGCCTGCCTAGTAAAACAATCATGAATGGAATGTATTCAATCAAGCCATATACTGTAAAAACAGATCTGTGACAGCTCCCTTGACTTCAATGGAACAAGCCTTTGCCCAATATAGTAGCACATGGTGCACCTCAAAGGTTTCAAACGTTCAGTTGAACTCTATCTTGTTTAACTGCTATGATTGACTGCTTAATTAGGAGTTCAAGCCTGAAGGGTTGAAACACTATTGTAATTGTGAGGATTTTTATTATTCTTTTTTTATTTTATTTTATTATTATTCTGCCCTTAAACTGATTGTGCAGACAAAACCGTAAGGCATAGAGGTGAAACTTTGAGGGAAGGTAGTACCCCAAGTACTACAGCGTTGCAAAGTTTTGGCCCGTATAAAATACCATGGATGTCTTAGTTCAATAGTTATCAAAAAAAGTTTAACTTTTGATTTACCCTCACAAGGGCATGGCCACTTTTACTTAAATGGCTATAACTCTTGAAAGGAATGAGAAATTTTCACTAAACTTAGGGTACTGTCTGAGGGTACTTCTCAAAAATGGAGGAGTTTAGCCACTTGGTGGTGCTATTATAGAAAAAAACTTGAAAATGGCTGTACAAATGGTGTGTAAATGATTGTATATTATTCAATGTTTCAGACATACACATATTCTTTGTATCATACATTAGATCTCCTCATTCTGAACAATTTTGCCTCCAGGACCACTGCTGTCAATCAAATCATTCATTAAATATTTAGGATTATTTCAAAAACCTATTTTTGCGAACTAGACCTAGGTTTTTCACTCAACCTCAATGAAACCACTGCAATAAAATTCTCTGTACTCTCTATGTCAATAATTATTTCAAAATGGGGAACTTTACCGTTTGGATAGCTATAACAGGGTCATTTAGTAAATGGGCATGGTAAAATATACTCAAACGCCTGTAGATCCTAAATGAAAAATCAAAACTTCACGAAACTATGTGAGGATGTGCAACATATAATTCGAAAGAAGCATGCAAGCTTTTATGGAGATCAGAATAGGTGGTGCTATAACTGTTAAAAAGCATTAGAAACCATACATTTCCTTAGTAAATTGCCTGTATTAGCTGTAAATTGTCTTTTCCATCTGTGACCTAGATGGCTAAAGGCTAGTTAAAAAATACATAATACCTTTTTACACATGTGCTTAAAAACCTTAAATGTGGGCTTGAGTAAGCGTACCCCAAATCCTATAAATCATCAAGGAATGCTTAGATCTTCTGGAGAGTAGGTAAGCTCATGTGACATATGACTCTGAACATGCAGACACAATTTTATGTAGATTGGGCAGTAGTTATCTCTCTAACAGTTAAAAAGGTGAAAAATGACTGCATTCTTATGGTAAATTCACTGAAATTGCCATTATAACCACTAGATGGCAGCACAGTACTCTTCGGCTCTTTCTGCTCAATAATATATTATAGTTTCACGTTTTTCTTTTGAAATCATATTTAGACATTATAAACTCATTATAATAACATTACCAATCACATTTTGTCAAGGTTTATCACTTTATTTGTTCATTTGAGGTATCAGGGTTTACAATTATATTATCACATTATGATTACAGTGAGATCTGGAAATGATGTTATAAAGGGGGGGCCTGAAGTAAGCATTTTTCATACCTATCATTTATTTCAAGTATCTATATCAACAACAAAATGTGTGCGAAACCTGAAAATGATATTTTATAGGGGAGACCTGGAATAAACATATTATTTCTTGTCATTCCTTATAGAATTTCACAATATTAAGTAATATCTTTTAACGTCTTTAAGGTCCTAAACGGCTTGAACCCCGATAATAGCTGCTTGCAGCTATATTTTCATGTTTATTTTCCTTGATCAAGTAGACTTTTAAGGTAGTGTGATACCTTGACATTTCCACGCATGGAATCTACAGACTCATCATGTCCCATCACATGAGTACCAGTAAAGCTAGCTTGTAGGTATTTAGCTAGCCAAGCCTTTGACTTCGTGCAGGTGTTCAAAATATAACGTGATAGTGAAGACTGCTGTCATTAGCTAATGTTAGCTAGCTAGTCACAAAAAGCTAACATAACTTCGCTACAATTAATGACTACCATTTGTCCGAAAGGATAAATGAAAAGGAATTCAACAGTACAGTAAAATATCCTACTGTGCTTTTGATAAATAAAGAATAACTTAACTTATCCCTTGATTCATCTTCTGTTTCACTATCAACCCAATCCACACCACAACCACCAACGCTTTGAACAGGTTCTGAGCAGCATGTTACCAATAGTATCGGCAAACCATTGCTCTTCCTGTGAGACCCGGATTTTAAGACCTGAATTTTTGCAGCCTGAATTTGTGAGGTTGAAAAATAATTTGTTGAAATACTACCTGACGAATAATGAAGCTGGTATTTTAACAACTGAATATTTTGGAACTGTATTTTAGGAAGGTGAATATGTGTGCATTGAATTTTGAATGCTGGAATTTTGTTTTCAATCAAAATATATAAACCCAACAAATTGCAGAGGAAACTAATTCAAGCATTGTTATTGCTGTTTTTTTTTCTTTTTCTTCAATTTGTGTGAAATTGCTGGGCAGAAAAATTCAAGTATTGTTATCGCAATGTTTTTATTCAATTTATGTAATTCAACATGCAATTTTTCACATTTGGCACTATTATACTTTACCTTTCAACATCAGAACAAAGTTATCGTTTCTTTTGTTTCCATCAAAGATCCCGAGTGTTCTTTATTTAACACAATTGTGATTTCTCAAACAAGAAGCCAGCCATGTTGAATTTTAATACAAAATTTCTTCTTTTTCTCCCACAAATTTTGTACAATAACAATAAAATATAGTAATGGTCAACAGATGAACCAGAACAAAATTTGTTACTCAGATTTTTTAAATTATGAATGCTTTGTCCATTAAGCACAAACAAATTTGACAGCAAACCAAAAGGATGTGAGACCATATCTCAGCAAATGTGTGACATATTTTGACCAAACTCTGTAGATAATTGAACGACCTCCTCATAAGAGCTTACAAGACGTTTTGTCTAAATTCACCAGTTGGTGGCCCTATTATTTACAAATGCATAAAATTGTTAATAACTTTAAAACTGCTCAACATCAAATCAAGATACTTCTTTGTCTTGAGCCCCTTCAAGGTGAAAAGATTTACCGATTTGTTCACAAAGTTTAATTTGTGATTTCTCAAACAGGAAGTCGGCCAATTTACAATTTTATTTATTTACTTATTGCTTCTTTTCCTGCAAATTGTGTACCACAAACATGAAATTTGGGAGAGAGAATAGGGAGACCAACTTAAACAAAACATTTGAGTTTTTGATATAATGGACAGTTTTTTCTTAATGGATGAATTCACCAAACTTTGTAGATGAGCAATGGGCCTTGTCCTAGGGGACTCCAAGAAATTTTGTCTAAGTCCCCTTTATGGGGTGCTATAGTCACAAATTCATGAAACTGCTCATAACTTTTTAACCACTTAACCTGCAATCATGAGTCTTTCTTTTAATTCCCTGGAAGGTGCATGTTACAGATTTGTGTTTTGCCACAGGCTTTCCTCAAAAAGATGTCCTCAACACCAAATTGTGAAGAAATATTTCTTTCACGGGGTCAGACTTGGTCATTTATTTATTTAGGAAAATTATCTAATATTTCATATGTCTGAGTGGCAAAAGTAGGTGAACCTTTAGGATTAGCAGTTCCCTTTCAAAGGGAACTTCGACGTTGCATTTAGCATAACAGTACGGGAGCGCCCTTGCGCGCGTGACCGGTATCTGCAGCTTGTGTAAAATCATGCCTCTACTTATAGGCCGGCCATGATCAGGTGACGTGGCAATTAAGCGCATCGCATGATATATATATGGCACCTGTGAACCACGCCGCCAGCCTTATTATCTTCAGCGAGACTGCATGTCTGTTGTTTGTATGTCAAAAAATGCTTTATTTCTACTCTATATTTTCTCAAAATCTCTAAATTTTTCTATCCCTTTTTTAGAAAAAAAGAAAAGAAAAGAGGGAAATAATGAGCGAGAAAGATTTCAGAAAGTGTGTTACGCTTGCTCCCGTTTCATCACGGAGACAGACATGCTTTCTGTGTGAAGTGTTTGGGCATAGAACATGCTACAGCAGCCCTCGAGGGGTCTGACTGTCAGCATTGTGAACATTTCACGATTAGGCAACTACGCTCTTGGCTCGCTCTCTTCTCGTCTGAAGGGAGTTGGGTTTCAGAGCCACATGCATCTTGGCTGGCCGCTGCCGAGGCAGCCAGCCGGCTAAGGTCGTGGGGTTCTCGTATGGATTTGGAAGAGGAGCCGGAGACAAGCGCTGCTCTATCTCTTGCTCTGTCTTCCGGGTCCGGCTCTCCGCCTGACTTTGGAGCTCACGTCGCGACTCCTCCTTCCCCTATGGAAAGCCAAAACACCCTCGCTGACTCTGAGGAGTCGGTAGAGGGTGCCACTGCACCAAAAACCGACAGCAGCTCTCAAGCTTATAAAAATATAAATAATATATAAATATATAAATCTCCCTCACACTGCAGTAAACTCCCCTTTTTACCGGAAGTGCATGATGAGATATCACGCTTCTGGAGAACACCATACACTAGCCGTGTTTATAACCCTACGACATCTGATTATTCAACCGTCCTGGGGAGTGAGCAGCACGGCTATGTAGCGATGCCAACGGTGGAGGAAGCGCTTGCGAGCCACCTCTCTCCATCAACGGCAGGTAATTTAGGGAGGCCAACTTTACCTTCTAAGCCATGTAAGGCGTCCTCGGCGTTGGTGGGTAAAGCCTATGCGGCAGCGGGTCTTGCTTGTGGGTCACTGCATACAATGGCAGTGTTGCAGGCCTACCAAGCAGACCTGCTGAGGGAGCTCGATACTGGGGAGGGAATTGGGCCCGAGGCAGTGGCAGAGCTGTGCTGCGCCACAGATTTATCTCTCCGGGCGACCAAACAAACGGCCCGTCATATCGGCCGTTCAATGGGTAGCCTGGTTGTGGCGGAGAGGCACCTATGGCTCAACCTCTCAGGGATGGGGGACAAAGATAAGGTCTCCTTGCTGAACGCCCCTGTTAAACCTTCCGGCCTGTTTGGCGACACGGTTAATGCCATCACCGACAGGTTTCGCGAGGCAAAACAGCAAATGGTGGCATTCAGCCAGTTCCTTCCCCGTCGTGTCGAGTTCGCCCGGGACTCCATGAATGGAGCCCCGGCCAGCGCTAGTGTGAGGGCCCACCTCCCTCCGCAGAAAGCCAGGGGGACCGGGCGGCCACAGCCACAACCTGCTAAGAGGCCTGATCTAAGAATTATCATAAAAGCAAAGCAGGCTAGGAAGGAACGGTCCTGATGGGCCACGGAGGGACATATCAGGGGACATGAGGTTGTTAGGGTAGTTAGCCCCCAGTGCTACAGTAGGGCCTGCCCTGGCCAAGGCCATCCCACGTTTTCAGCCTTCTCTGGTCAGCGAGCTGTCACAGGGAGACGGAAATCTAATGCTTTCCCTCCAAGGAAATGTGGAAAAGCTAACATCACTGAAAGACCATTTGGCAGCGTGGAAACTACTGCCAAATGTGTCTCCATGGGTTCTGTCTACCATAGAAAAGGGTTACCGGGTCCAGTTCAGAGCTCGACCCTCCCGCTTCAGAGGTGTGCTCACCACAGTTGTCAGCACAGAGCAGAGCCCAATGTTAGCGCAGGAAGTAAGTTCCCTTTTGGACATAGGAGCCATAGAACATGTACCCATTCCCTTAGGGAGGGAGGTTTTTATAGCCATTATTTCCTGTTCGGCAAAAAAGGTGGGACTATGCGGCCAATTTTAGATCTGTGTCATCTGAACCATACTCTTCGGACATACAGGTTCAAGATGCTGACGCTCAAACTTATCGTGCCACAGATTCAGTCCGAGGACCGGTTTGTGACGATAGATCTGAAAGATGCATATTTCCACATAGGAATATCGCCCAGTCACAGGAAGTTCCTGAGGTTTGCTTTTGGAGACAACACATACCAATTTCGGGTTCTTCCCTTCGGGCTAGCTTTATCCCCTCGCACCTTCACAAAGTGCATGGATGCTGCTCTGGCTCCCCTTGCGACTCCAGGGCATCCGTGTACTGAACTACCTGGACGACTGGTTAATTCTAGCACGATCCAGGGAACAGGCGGTTCAACATCGAGATGTTGTTCTCGCCCACATGAGGAGCTTGGGGCTCAGGTTGAACCTCAAGAAAAGTATGCTTTGTCCAGTGCAGAGGACAACTTTTCTAGGTGTTATATGGGATTCTACTATGATGAGGGTGTTTCTATCCCCAACACGCGTAGGATCGATCCCATCAACTTTGAGCAAGATAAAGCTAGGTCTGGGCATCCCCTCCAGTCTCTACGAGAGACTCTTGGGCCTTATGGCAGCAGCAGCCAACGTCATACCGTTGGGCCTATTGCACATGAGACCATTTCAGTGGTGGCTGAAAAGTCGGGGGTTTCATCCGAGGATGAAACCTCTGAGAGTAATCAGTGTCACGTGGCGATGCTTACGTGCTCTGAGTATTTGGAGGTGCCTGCAGTTTCTAGCCTCGGGTCACACTCTAGGGGCGTCTCCTTACCGCAAGACGGTAATGACAGACGTGTCCCTCACGGGCTGGGGTGCAGTCTCAAATGGCTGTCCAGCTCACGGTCTTTGGAGCGGCCTTCATCTGGAATGGCATATAAATCGCCTAGACATGCGGGCCGTATTCCTAGCACTGAAATTCTTTCTTCCTCAGTTGAGAGGTCACCATGTGCTAGTTGTGTCAGACAACACAGCCATGGTCTCATATATCAACCACCAGGGAGGGTTACGTTCATGTCCATTGTTCAGGCAGGCGCAACTAATCCTTCTCTGGGCAGAGGGAAAGTTCTTGTCAGTGAGTGCAATGTACGTTCCGGGCAGCCAGAATGTAGGGGCAGACATCCTGTCGAGGCAGGGGCTGAGGCCCTGGGGTTGGAGGCTCCATTCACAAGTGGTGTAGTCCATATGGCAGAGGTTCGGACAAGCGGAAGTGGATGTGTTCGCCTCCGAGGAGACAACACACTGCGCGCTGTGGTTCGCCCTCACTCCTCCCGCACCACTGGGGCTGGACACCATGGTGCATACGTGGCCGAGGTCAGGTCTACATGCTTTCCCCCAGATCGCTCTGCTCCCACAAGTTCTAGCGAGAGTTCGCCAAGACCGTCTACGTCTGCTGCTAGTAGCACCTTATTTTCCAGTTTGAATATGGTTCTCGGAGATAATTACCCTGCTCGACGGCACTCCTTGGGAGATTCCCATCCACAGGGATCTACTGTCTCAAGCTGGAGGGCTGATTTATTTACTCTCGGCCAGAACTATGGAAACTGTGGGTCTGGCCCCTGAGGGGCACCAGCTCATAGATTCTGGTTTCACAACTGAGGTTGTAGAGACCATGTTAAATGCTAGAGCACCATCCACAAGGAAATTGTATGCGCTCAAGTGGCAGCTTTTTGTCTTGTGGTGTGAGGAACGTCAGCTAGACCCAGTGAACTGTGCAATAGCTACAGTCCTGGAGCTCATACAAGAATGTTGCTCAGCAGCTCCTTCTACAATCAGGGTTTACGTGGCCACCGTTTCGGCCAGCCACGCCCCTGTTGGTGGAGCCTCTGTGGGGCAACATCCTCTAACCTCGAGATTCATGCGTGGTGTCAGACGGCTGAGGCACATCTGCAGGCTGTGCATACCTTCCTGGGACCTTTCTGTGGTCTTGGAAGGTCTGTCAGGGGCCCCATTTGAGCCCTTAGAGTCAGCCTCTGAGAAGCTTCTGACTGTAAAGGTAGCTCTCCTACTGGCCCTGACATCTCTCAAGCGAGTGGGAGATCTACAAGCTCTCTCTGTTGCCCCTTCCTGCCTTGACTTTGCCCCTGGATTAGCCAAGGCCTTCCTGTATCCTAGGCTGGATTATATTCCTAAAGTGCCTACATCGGCTGCCCACCCTGTGGTGCTGCAGGCTTTCTGCCCTCCTCCGTTCCTCACACCGGAACAAGAGAGGATGCACCTGCTGTATCCAGTAAGGGCTCTCTGTACTTACGTCACCGCTCTGGCCAGTGGCGTAAGTCGGAGCAGCTGCTGGTCTGCTTTGGCGTCGACAGTAAAGATGATGCTGTGTCAAAGCAGCGCATCTCGAATTGGCTAATGGAAGCAATCTCTATGGCTTACGAGGCACGCGGTCTCGCTACGCCTCTAGGCATAAGCTCATTCCACTAGGGGGGTCGCCTCCTCAAAGGCTTTGTCCAAAGGGGTATCCTTGCAGGATGTGTGTGCTGCTGCGGGATGGTCTACGCCACACACATTCATCCGTTATTACAGCCTGGATATTCATTCCACCCCGGGCTCAAGTGTCTTGCAGTGACCTTCGGGCTTGGGTCTTTTTGAACAGGCCGTACCCCCAGTATGACGGAGTGGGTGTTCCCGTTCCCATACTGTTATGCTAAAGGCAACGTCGAAATTCCCTTTGAAAGGGAATGTCGGGGTTACGCATGTAACCCTGTTCCCTGAGAAGGGAACGAGACGTTGCATAGCTTTGTCATACCAGGGCAGGTCTGAGAATTGCGTCTTCGCTTCAGATAATAGAGGCTGGTGGCATGGTTCACAGGTGCCATATATATATCATGCGACGCGCTTAATTGCACGTCACCTGATCATGGCAGGCCTATAAGTAGAGGCATGATTTTACACAAGCTTCAGATACCGGTCATGCATGCAAGGGCGCTCCCATACTGTTATGCTAAATGCAACGTCTCGTTCCCTTCTCAGGGAACAGGGTTACCTGCGTAACCCTGACGTTCATTTGAAGATGAAATTAGTCAGGTGTTTTCAATCAATAGGATGACAATTGGGTGAGTGAGCGCCCTGTTTTATTTAAAGAACAGGGATCTATCAAAGTCTGATTTTCACAATACATTTGTGGCTGTGTATCATTACATGAACAAAGGAGATTTCTGAGAACCTCAGAAAAAGAGTTGTTGATGCTCATCAGGCTGGAAAAGGTTACAAAACCATCTCTAAAGAGTTTGGACTCCACCAATGCACAGTCAGACAGATGTAAGATGTGTAATAGTTGACGAGGTCACAAAGAATCTCTCACAAGAATCTCTCACATTGTTAATATTCATGAGTCCACCATCAGGAGAACACTGAATAACTATGGTGTGCATGGAAGGTTTGGAAGGAGAAAACCACTGGTCTCCAAAAAGATAATTGCTGCCTGACTGCAGTTTGCTAAAGATCACAAGGACAAGCCAAATGTCTGTTGAAAAAAAATTGTGGACATAAGAGACCAAAATATAATTTTTGGTTTAAATGAGAAATGTTGTTTGGAAAAAAGGAAACACTGTATTCCAGCATAAGAACCTTATCCCATCTGTGAAATATGATGGTGTTAGTATCATTGTTTGGGCCTGTTTTGCTGCATCTGGTCCAGGATGAATTGATGGAACAATTAATTAATTCCAATGAAGACCAGTGAATTCTAAAGGAAAATGCCAGTACTATAAAACTATGAAAATCTATGCATTGTTATGTAATAGCATTTATTACACTGATTATTATAAAAAGGTTTTTTTTTTATGAATGCATTCCATTGTTCAGTCACATTTTATTGGATATCAGCTGCTGTCATGAGAAACATCATTAGCCAATTGGATGATGCATTTTCTGTTTAAAAGCGATTAGCCAGATATCTGCACTAAATATGGAGCACAGAGGTATGGAGGTGAGAGCCAGTGAAGCAGCCTGCTGAAAAAGAAAAGTAGATCAGTATTCATAATATAAGGTACAATTTCCCCCTATTATTAATGTAATAATTTTAATCATAAAGTATTTTATTATAACATTATTAGTATTCAAAGATTGTTTACAGTAGATTGTGCTGTAGATAGCAATATTATTTTTAGTAAGATGTCTTGATATCCATGATACAACATTTTTTAAATCTTGAACTGTCTTGCCCTGGTGGGAGTGCCAATTAATATGTGAAGTCATGTAATCAGGGAGTGTGCCATAATTCCAAAGTACAGCATTGAACGTGTCATAAACATCACAGATATATAAAGGGATAGGGCACAGACAAGTACACATGCATAAAGTAAGTCATTGTCATAGTGCTCCCAACTTACAACAGAAAGTGAGGCTAAAAAAACAAATCTTTTTAATATGTCTCTCACAGGGTGAGTAAGTGTCATACGATAGCACATATAGTCAGAATGATGTCAATATCAATTTCAATGATATTAAATTGGGAAGACAATGTTGAAATCTGGAGCAGTATTGCCATGGTGAGGAGATTAATTAAAATATCAGGCAGTGCAAAAAGGAAGTGTGGCATAATTCCACTGTACATAATGCAACATCACTCAAAGTTTATGTGTATGTTCAGTGTTCTGGCATAATAACATCCACATGCTAATACTGGCTGTTGTAATAGACAATGCTGTGCCCTTGGTGCTTGGGCCCATCAATCACTGCTTGCAACTATATATATTGTCTTTGATTGAATCTGTTGAACAAATGAGGAGTGTCACAAGAATTTGGCCCAGAAGAAGGTAGCAGTTCTGCCTAACTAGATGTTACATAGATAAAACAGCAAAGTGGAAACATTTGTGTATATTAAAATGTTATCTTCCTTCATGTGACTATAAATATAAATTTGCCACAGTGCAAAGGCAAAGCGTAAAAAAAATATTGGGAGCCCTAGACCAATTTTTAAATCTACTGAGGTATATTTGAAATCTGTTTTCTTCTGTGCCTGATTCTAAATACAGCATGAGATTCATAAATATTTGGGTAAACAAAAATGGAAATACTTTGTTCCCAGGTTCACACCTGCCCATGAAACTGCTTATCAGTCAATTGTGTAATTACTTTTGATCCTATGAAAATTGAAAATGGAAGAAGTCTTCAAAAAAATTACTGTATTTCCTAAAGAGTTAATGAAACCTTTTTAATTAAAGCTGAAAGTCTACACTTCAATCGCCTCTTGATAGCTTCATTTCAAATCCATTGTGGTAGTGTACAGAGGCAAAATTACAAAATTGTGTCACTGTCCACATACTTATGGACCTGACTGTATGTATATATACCAGTGGATTTCATGCAGCTATCATAAAATTAACTACCGGCTCATAGAGAAGCCACACTCTGATCAAAACAGCATTAAATGAAAAATGATGGCAGCGTATGGCTCGTACAGCAGTATCTGATTAGGCCCACATTGGCTACAGGTACAGGTGAGCAGTCTGTCAAAAAGCATGTTGTCATCATAAGAGACTGGTTTCCCTGGATTCCAGAACTTTGGGAAGAGGCACCTGTGGATTAGAAAGTGGATTTTTCTTCAGTATGATGCATAAATCAGATCAGGTATTTTTGCACAAAGCCCAAATTCACTAAACTAAAATAAGAATTTAACTGGATAACTTCAGAACATTAACCTTGATCTTTACCTATTTATTGTTATTTAATATTTTACTGCTATCTCCTATGTAGATACAGTGGTGCTAAAAAGTTTGTGAACCCTTTTAGAACTTTCTATATTTCTGCATAAATATGACCTAAAACCTCATCAGATTTACCAGAAGTCCTAAAAGTAGAGAAAGGGAACCCAATTAAACAAGGAGAAAAAATATTATACTTGGTCATTTATTTATTGTGGAAAATCATCCAAAATTACATATGTATTATGTGAACCTTTCTTTCAGTATCTGATGTGATCCCCTTGTGCAACAACAACTGCAACTAAACGTTTCTGGTAACTGGTGATCAGTCCTGCACATTGGCTTGGAGGAATTTTAGCCCATTCCTCAGTACAGAGCAGCTTCAAGTCTGGGATATTGGTGGGTTTCCTCACATGAAAAGGTCCTTCAGGTCCTTCCACAACATTTTCATTGGATTAAGGTCAGGACTTTGACTTGGCCTTCCAAAACATTAACTTTATTCTTCTTTAGCCATTCTTTGGTAGACGACTTTTGTGCTTAGGGTCAATGTCTTGCTGCATGGCCCACTTTCTCTTGAGATTCACTTCATGGACAGATGTCCTGACATTTTGCTTTAGGATTTGCTGGTATACTTCAGAATTCATTGTTCAATCAATGATGACAAGCTGTCCTGGCCCAGATGCAGCAAAATAAACCCAAACAATGTGAGAGTGGACTTTAGTTGCTTAGAAGTTACTTCTAGGGAGGGTAACAATGGTTTTGAATTTCCTCCATTTAAACACATTTGGTCTGACTGTGGATTGGTGGAGTCCAAACTCTTTAGAGATGGCTTAGTAATTTTTTCCAGCATGATGAGGATCAACAACTCTTTCTGAGGCTCTCAGAAATCTCCTTTGTCCGTGCTGTGATACATTTCCACAAACATGTGTTGTGACGTTTGATAGATCCCCGTTCTTTGCATAAAACAGGGTGCTAATTCCCACCTCATTCTCATCTCATTGATTGAAAACAAATTACTCTAATTTCACCTTCAAATGAACAGTTAATCCTAAAGGTTCACATACTTTTGCCACTCACAGATATGTAATATTGCATAATTTTCCTCAATAAATAAATAACCTAGTATAATATTTTTGTCTCATTTATTTAATTGGGTTATCATTGTCTACTTTTAGGACTTTTGTGAAAATCTGATGTTGTTTTAGGTCATATTTACGCAGATATATAGAAAATTTTAAAGGGTTCACAAACTTTCAAGCACCCCGGTACATGCCAATCAATCCAGGTGGGGTGGAGCTTAATTTACTTAAACAGCTTTACCTCATGATTGGTTGTACAGATTAAAAAAACATGGCCACTATCAGGCAATCAGATTTCAGCAGGAATTTGACAGTGTTAACACTGACCTGTTGTCCTGAAACTTGAATGGTAGGTTTGGGTAAGGAAACATTACTATCTGATGCAATCTTACTCAAATTGGCCACTGGGAGGTGCTTTTCATATTTGTGCACAAAAAAAAGCATATATCTTAAAAAATAAAGTGTACAGTGAAAATTCTTTGTAGATTACTTCTGTTGCCCAAACTCTAAAAAGTGCCCTTTGGACAATTCATCTCTGCCTACATTTGTGATCATATCATACATAATATCATACATAATAAGCTAAACCTACTTTAGCACACTGGTCTGGGGAATTTTGGCAATTCTTCACCAGTACATGGCTGCTTTCAACTAAATGGTTTTCAGCAACATTTTATAGAATTTCAAACATTTCATACTTAAGTTTTTTGAGCAATCCTCACAAACTTGAAAATTATGTTAATCTATGAAATCTTTATTGTTTTATGTAACTTGGCAAGATAACTTGGCAATGTGGCACTGTCCACTGGGGCAATATTTGCTGAAGGTGCCTGGACCCTGATAATCACTGATTGCTATAAGTATTGTTTGAATATAAACAATTTGTTTTTTGATTATCTTTTCAACAATTCAAAAAGATGATTTTTTCTTAGTATTTCAGACACTTAAAACTTAAACCATGCAAATGCAACTCCTCCTTCCATTATTATGGTGTATTAATTTTGTACAGTATCTCACACACGTGAGTACACCCCTCACATTTTTGTAAATATTTGATTATATCTTTTCACGTGACAACACTGAAGAAATGACACTTTGCTACAATGTAAAGTAGTGAGTGTACAGCTTGTGTAACAGTGTAAACTTGCTGTCCCCTCAAAATAATTCAACACACAGCCATTAATGTCTAAACCGCTGGCAACAAAAGTGAGTACACCCCTAAGTGAAAATGTCCAAATTGGGCCTAAAGTGTCAATATTTTGTGTGGCCACCATTATTTTCCAGCACTGCCTTAATACTCTTGGGCATGGAGTTCACCAGAGCTTCACAGGTTGCCACTGGAGTCCTCTTCCACTCCTCAATGATGACATCAAGGAGCTGGTGGATGTTAGAGACCTTGTGCTCCTCCACCTTCCATTTGAGGATGCCCCACAGATGCTCAATAGGGTTTAGATCTGGAGACATGCTTGGCCAGTCCATCACCTTCACCCTCAGCTTCTTTAGAAAGGCAATGGTCGCCTTGGAGGTGTGTTTGGGATCGTTATCATGCTGGAATAATGCATACTGATCACGCTCTGCTTCAGTATGTCACAGTACATGTTGGCATTCATGGTTCCCTCAATGAACTGTAGCTCCCCATTGCCGGCAGCACTCATGCAGCCCCAGACCATGACACTCCCACCACCATGCTTGACTGTAGGCAAGACACACTTGTCTTTGTACTCCTCACCTGGTTGCCGCCACACACGCTTGACACTATCTGAACCAAATAAGTTTATCTTGGTCTCATCAGACCACAGGAAATGGTTCCAGTAATCCATGTCCTTAGTCTGTTTGTCTTCAGCAAACTGTTTGAGGGCTTTCTTGTTGAGCATGTTTAGAAGAGGCTTCCTTCTGGAACGACAGCCATGCAGACCAATTTGATGCAGTGTGCAGCGTATGGTCTGAGCACTGACAGGCTGACCCCCACCCCTTCAACCTCTGCAGCAATGCTGGCAGCACTCATATGTCTATTTCCCAAAGACAACCTCTGGATATGACGCTGAGCACATGCACTCAACTTCTTTGGTCGACCATGGCGAGGCCTGTTCTGAGTGGAACCTGTCCTGTTAAACTGCTGTATGGTCTTGGCCACCGTCCTGCAGCTCAGTGTCAGGGTCTTGGCAATCTTCTTATAACCTAGGCCATCTTTATGTAGAGCAACAATTCTTTTTTTCAGACCCTCAGAGAGTTCTTTGCCACGTGGTGCCATGGTGAACTTCCAGTGACCAGTATGAGGGAGTGTGAGAGCGATGACACCAAATTTAACACACCTGCTCCCCACTCACACCTGAGACCTTGTAACACTAACAAATCACATGACACCGGGGAGGGAAAATGCCTAATTGGGCCCAATTTGGACATTTTCACTTAGGGGTGTACTCACTTTTGTTGCCAGCGTTTTAGACATTAATGGCTGTGTGTTGAGTTATTTTGAGAGGACAGCAAATTTACACTGTTACACAAGCTGTAAACTCACTACTTTACATTGTAGCAAAGTGTCATTTCTTCAGTGTTGTCACATTAAAAGATATAATCAAATATTTACAAAAATGTGAGGGGTGTACTCACTTTTGTGAGATACTGTATCTAGGCTCTTTCAAATGTATAGGTTGTTCTCCTAATTTGAGTCCTAATTTGAGAATCCTTAACTGCACTTACCGCTTTTAGATAAGCCACATTGCTCTGTCTAATTTCATTGAGGAGTAAGTCACGTGGTGTTAGTTCCTCTTTTGGTGGCTGCCTTCTTCGAGGAACTGGTTTCAGTGCCTTTATCACATCTTTCAGGTTGGCCCTGTCATCCAGAGAGCCTTCACTTGCTGTGTTTGTCTGCTTGAAAGTGCTCCGTAACTGAATATTAGCCCTTCCATCTCTTTTCTCTTCTTTTTTAGTTAAATCCAGGAGTGGGTCACGACGTTTTGGAGTCTTCTTAAGCTTCACATCTTTTAACATATTGCGAGAGTCTGAGTCTGAACTGCGTGGATGTTGTCGAGTAGGGTGGTGTGTCTTTTGTAGCTTGTGACATGGTGTTGATTCCATAGAGGGTTCTGGAGGGCTTTGTGAAAGAAGCTGAGGACCCTGAGCAGCACAGATAAGTTCCATTCCAGGAATATATTCTCCTAACATCTCCAGCAGACCAGGTGGGAAGTTCAGGTGGCTCTCATACACCTCCATGATCTGACGTTGCTCTTTTATCTGCTGAAGCCTCTGCTCTTCCTTCCTTTGTTGTCGCTGCCGGTCAAGGTTCCTAGTGAGCAAGTTAGTCACCACCATCCTGGGCCCAGGAAGCTCAAAATGGTAGCCAACCTTAAGCAGGGTGTTGTTGGCTTTCAGGAGACGTGCCACTTCCATCTCTGCATGATGGCCCAGCATGTGCCTCTGATTGTGGAACCGGAGTTCTGTCAAAGTCTCATTGAACTGTAGACAGCGCATGATCGCAATGATACCTTTTCCAGTAATGAAGTTGGATTCAATGTTCAGTGTGGTGATGCTCCTGTTCTCTCGCAGCATGTTGGCCAATGAAAAAGCCACATTTTCATCTGCACCTGTGTTTGCAATGCTGAAGATCTTCACATGCTTGTTCTTCTTCAGGGCCTCAATGTAGTCTAAGAGCATTTCTTTAGGAATGTTCTCAATATTGTTTAGGTTGATCTCAGTGATATAGGAGTTATGATTGCGGATTTTGTCCAGAGTGCTTTCCAGATTGGTATCATTCCCAGATGGCCTTGCAGTTTTTTTAATCAAACCATCACCATGTGCAAGCTTTGGGATCTTCAATTTGGATATGACTCTCTCTTCTTTCTTAGGAACCCAGTTCTCATAGGCTGAGGGAACAGGTTTACATTGAATCTGATCTGTTTGCTTCATTTTAGCCACTTTTGATTCGTCCTCATTCAATTCAGCTCTTTGAGTTTCTCTCTCTTTTTGTGAGTCAGAGAAATTTGGAGCTGGCTGAGAGTTGGCAAACATAATGATGCTACTCTCTTGAGTTTCTGTTTTAATTGGCTGTTTCTTTTGATCATTCTCACCAACTTCTACATCGACAACTTTGTCTTTTACCTCTTCGATCACTTCCTCAATCACCTCTTTACAGTCCCCTATCTCAGCATCTTTTCCAATTTCCTCATACACAATATTTTTATTATCTTCTTTCACTATATTCTTCAGCTCTTCTGCCCTTTTTTTCTGATGGTGACAAAAATATGTAAAAGCATACTATCAGCCATGTATGATATAATGTATGGATAATATTGATCAAAGTAACAATATTGAATATAGTAAAATAAAGATTATAGTATAGAGTATAGTAGAATAATATAGAATATAGTTTTGTTTTTTAAATAGTAAAAACTGAATGCAGAATGTTCAAACTCATACTTTTAGATTTGCCTGAGAAATTTGCTGTCTTACCTGACTGGGGAGCAGGGTGGTAGGTATTCTTTCTTCTTCCAGCAAACGTTTAGATTCTCTCTCCCAGTACAGGTAGTCCACTAGTGATCTATGGTCAAATGAACCTGTTGGGGGTTTATCAGTTTGGTCCTTCTGTCGCATCCCTACTGGCACTCTCTCATCAGGAGCAATTACCTCCATTTCATTCTGGAGCTGTTTGAGCTCTTCAGCAGTGAGACCTGCCAAAATCACATCTTCATCAATGTTTTCCTGATCCTCAGATTCCCATTCTTTGTCCCCTGAAATTAGCAGAAAATATAAATGGCAAAAAGAGAACTATACAGTTAATGTAACTTGATCTATACCATTTGTGGTGTACATTTTTAGACAATTAACAATTTAAATCTCATTGATCATAAAATACAGAACACTAATTATCATACAGCATAAACACATTTAGTGTGTAGGGAGCAAATATTATAGCCTCTGGTACAGCCTGTGGAAAAACAGGTAGAAAATGAGAAGCAACAATGGTATGTGACAGCAAAAAATAGAAAACCTTCAGTCGTTGCTTCAATAGATGCGTTATTCTGTCTCATTCCCACTGGTATTGTTTTATCAGGGGCAATATCATCCATCTCGTTCTGGAGCTGCTGGAGCTCTTCAGCTGAAAGACCTTCAAGAATTTTGTCTTCATCAATTTCCTCCATGTAGGGTTCCTGGTCACAGTACTTGGACATATTCACACTGGAGTGGCTTCAGTTAAGAAACCACAAGCTCAACCAAAGGCAGAATCACAAGCTGCTGTGAAGAGAATGTCAGCCTGAACTTCAGCTGGGTGCGAGAATCCCTCAGTGCCTTATCAGAGTCTAAATATATCGCTGTTTCAAAGAGGGGTGGGTATTTATAATACACCAACATATTCTTTTTTCAGCCACTTGAGTCAGCTGAGTGGTTCAGTAGTACTCCAGTGTGGCAGGTGACTGAAGGGGGATGGGGGGTGGGTTGGAGGACTTGGAGAAAGACAGAAGCAGGTGGAAATGCCAGTCAAATATCTTCCATTGGCTTAGTCCTGAACCATAAACATTTTCTGTGCTGCCATCTTTCATATTTATTAGGGCCGGTTTTGTGTAATGTTGAAGTGCCCATGAACTGGCCTTCTGTAACCTAAGAGCATTTCTTTAGGAAACTTTTCAGTGTGTTTATGTTGATAGAGGAGTTATGATAGCAGATTTTGTCAAAAGTGCTTTTCAGAATGGCATCAATCCCAGATGGCCTTGTAGTTGTTTTTTTTTTTAATCAAACCATCACCATGTGCAAGCTTTGTGATTTTCAAGTTGGATATGACTCTCTTCTTTCTTAGGAACCAAGTTCTCATAGGCTGAGGGAACAGGCTCACACTGAATCTGATCTGAATGTAATGTTGAAGTGCTCATGGGTTGGCTTCTGTAGTAATCAAAATACACTTGACTCTTAAAAAAAAGTTTTATATGAAGGGATTTAGGACAATTTTTCATTTTTGGACCATGGTCCCCTGTCCCATAGCTTTGAGGTAAAGCTGAACATTACAATGTGTTTTTGCAAGGTCTGCATGAATGAATCAGACGAGACATGATGTTTTGTTTTCAAACAAAGAATTTTGGCTAATTTGCCAGAATTACATGTGGAATGTGTTGTCATCAAGACATTTAATGGAATTTACCAATATCTGAGACGAGACTTGTAAAGACTACGTAGAAATACAGTACTGTTTCTAGAATGATGTAGCAGTACAATTGGGGTCAGCAAACCAGTTACTTGTAGTTTTGGCACTGTGGGCAAAGTCCTGCTGGAAAAGGAAATCATCATCTCCATAAAGCTTGTCAGCAGATCAAAATCTCCTGGTTGATGACTGCATTGACTCTCGACTTGAGAACACACAGTGGACCAACACTAGCAGATGACATGGCATCCAAAATTATCACTGACAATGGAAATTTCACACTAGACTTCAAGCAACTTGGATTCTGTACCTCTCCACTCTTCCTCCAGACTCTGGGACCTTGATTTCCAAATGAAATGCAAAATATACTTTCATCTTCACCATGATTGTGGTTGTGTGTACTGAACCAGACTGAGAGATTAAAGGTTCAGGAAACATTTGCAGGTGTTTTGTATTATAAAATTCTGTATTATAAATTCTTTATTGTCATATTTTGAGATAGTTTTTGATTTCCATGAGCTGTAAGCAGTAATCATCAAGACTAAAACAAAAAAAGGCTTTATATAGTTCACTTTATATGTAATGCATATGAATTTATGAAAGTTCCACTTTTTGAATTAAATTATGGAAAACTTTTCCACTAATATATGTGTGTGTGTGTGTGTGTGTTTGTATACTCAGCAAAAAATAAACATATCTTTTTCAGTAGACTGTATTTTAAAGATAGTTTTGTAAAATCCAAATAAGCTTTGCAGATCTTTATCGGAAAGGGTTTAAATGTTGTTTTTCATGCTTGTTCAATGAACCGTAAACAATTATTGCACATGCACCTGTGGAACAGTCCTTAAGACACTAACAGTTTACAGGCGGTAGGCAATTAAGGTCACAATTACAATAACTTAGGACACTAAGAAGACCTTTCTACTGACTCTGAAAAACACCAGAAGAAAGATGCCTAGGGTGCCTGCTCACCTGTGTGAACATGCCATAGGCCTGCTGCAGGGTGGCATGAGTACTGCAGATGTGGCCTGAGCAATAAACTGCAATGTCTGTAATGTAAGCCCAAGACAGTGCTACAGGGAGACAGGAAGGATAGCTGATCGTCCTTGGAGTGGCAAACCACATTTAACCATGTGTCCCCCAGACGTGATCGAGAACTTGCAAATGTCTTGGTGGAAGAGTGGGGTAACATCTCCTCCTCAAGAACTGACAAATCTGGTGCAGTCCATGAGGATGAGATGCACTGTAGTACTTAAAGCAGCTGGTGGCCACACCAGATACTGACTGTTATTGTTATTGATATTGATCCCCCTTTGTTCAGGGACTCATTATTCCATTTCTGTCCGTCAACTGTCTGTGAAACAGTTCACTTGTTCAGGTTATGTCGAAGTTGTTGAATCTATTTATGTTAGTACAAATATTTACACATGTTCAGAAATTTACTGGAAATTAAAGCAGTTGAATGTGAGAGGACATTTCTTTTTTGCTGAGTATATATATATATATATATATATATATATGTGTGTGTGTGGAGAGAGAGAGGAAGAGAGAGAAAGAACACTGTACAGTGTTGTGAAAAAAGTATTTGCCTCATTTCTTCTGTTTTTGTGTATATCTCATACTAAATTGTTTCAGAAATTAAAACAAAATCTAAGATAAAAGAACGGCAACCTAAGTAAACACAAAATGCAGTTTTTAAATGATAGTGATATTTTTTGAAGCAAAAAAAGTTATCCAATACCAACTGGGCCTGCTTGAAAATATATTTTGCACCCATACTTACTAATTCCCCAAATCTATGAAACTACATTCAAAATGGGGTTCAGCTGGACTAGACATAACCAGGCCTGATTACTGCAAACCCTGTTCAATCAAATCAACACTTAAATAGACCTTTTTCAAAAGCAAGAAGTTGGTTAAAAGGTCTTACCCAGCAACACACTATGCCAAAATTTTAAGAAATTCCAGAAATAATGAGGAAGAAATTGACTGAATTATATCAGTCTGGGAAGGGTTACAAAGCTATTTCAAAGGCTCTTGGACTTCATATGACCACAGTGAGAGCCATTATCTCTAAATAGAAAAAACTGGCACAGTAGTGAACCTTCCCTGAAGTGGCCAACCTTCCAAAATTCCTCCCAGAGCACAGAAACTACTCATCCAGCAAGTCACAAAAGAGCCAAGACCAACACAAAAGGAACTACAGGCCTCTCTTTCACCAATAAAGGTCACTTTTCATGACTCTACTTATTCAAATTCAAGTTAACTTTATTGTAATTCATCTACATACAAAGTATACAGCTGAACGAAATATAATTTCTCTCGGACCTAGGTGCAAACAAACAAAAACAAAGCAAGAAACAGTGTAATGTAACACAGAAAAACAAAGAAAGAAACAGTACAATGTAACAAGACAACATATAACAAGACACAAAGGCACAATAGTACTACAAGGCATTTAAGATGCTGTGTGCACACCGAATGTAAACATTCATTTGCATGAATTTAGATATTTAAGCAGATAAGAGCATCTGGAGTGAATCTATCTCTTTTGTTTTTTCTACATTAAGAGACAGGTTGTTTTCACTGCACCATCTCACCAGTTGCTCCACTTCCTCTCTGTATGATGTTTCATCATTTTCGCTGATAAGGCCCACGACTGTCATTTCATCAGCGAACATGATGAGCAGCGTGAACAGCAATGGGCTGAATATGCAGCCCTTGGGGGCACCCATGCTCAGCATGATGGTGCAAGATGTGCTGCTGCCGATGCATACTGTCTGTGGTCTCTCTGTCGGAAAATTGAGAATTCAATTACAGAGGGAGGTGTCAAGGCCCAGGAGGAGGAGTTTCTTAACCAGCTGCTGGGGGATGATTGTGTTGAATGCTGAACTGAAGTCAATGAACAGCATTCAAACATAAGTGCCCTTAGTGTCCAGGTGTGGTAGGGCTGAGTGCAATTAGTGTGAGATGGCATCGTTGGTGGAGTGGCTGGGGCAGTAGGTAAAGTGGAGTGGGTCCAGTGAAGCAGGGAGGGTGGGTTTGATGCATCTCATGACTAGTTGTTCCAAGCACTTCATCATAATAGAAGTCAGTGCCACAGGGTGATAATCATTTAGACATGTCACCATTGATTCTTTGGCACTGGGATGATGGTGTGTTTTTTTTTTGAAAAGCTTATGGGGACTACAGCTTGACTCAGGGAGATGTTGAAAATGTCTGCGAGGATGTCTGCCAACTGATTAGCACAGTGGTATGTTGTCTGGACCTGCAGCTTTGTGTGGGTTAACTCTGGACAGGATCCTCCTCACGTCAACTGAGTCCAGACAGAGTACATGCTCCTCAGGGGAGTGGGAAATCTTACATGGTTTGTCATTTAGAGCTCAAACTGTGCATAGAAGTTGTTAAGCGTGTCAGGGAGGTGTGTGTCACTAACATTGGCCTGTGGTGTGATACTTTTTCACAGCACTGTATTAACAATGTACAATATTAAACTTATATTAATAGCAATTTAATCCAATTTAATAGGAACACCTGTACAACTGCTTGTTTATGCAATTATCCAATCAGCCAATCATGTGGCAGCAACACAAAGCAGAAAATCATGTAGATTCAGAACAGTCCTTAAGAAACTAACAGTTTACAGGCGGTAGGCAATTAAGGTCACAATTACAATAACTTAGGACACTAAAAAGACCTTTCTACTGACTCTGAAAAACACCAGAAGAAAGATGCCTAGGGTGCCTGCTCACCTGTGTGAACATGCTATAGGCCTGCTGCAGGGTGGCATGAGTACTGCAGATGTGGCCTGAGCAATAAACTGCAATGTCCATAATGTAAGCCTAAGACAGTGCTACAGGAAGGATAGCTGATTGTCCTTGGAGCGGCAAACCACATGTAACCATGTGTCCCCCAGACGTGATCGAGAACTTGCAAATGTCTTGGTGGAAGAGTGGGGTAACATCTCCTCAAGAACTGACAAATCTGGTGCAGTCCATGAGGATGAGATGCACTGTAGTACTTAAAGCAGCTGGTGGCCACACCAGATACTGACTGTTATTGTTATTGATATTGATCCCCCTTTGTTCAGGGACTCATCATTCCATTTCTGTCAGTCAACTGTCTGTGAAACAGTTCACTTGTTCAGGTTATGTCTAAGTTGTTGAATCTTTTTATGTTAATACAAATATTAACACATGTTCAGAAATTTACTGGAAATTAAAGCAGTTGAATGTGAGAGGACATTTCTTTAAAATTTATATATATATATATTTATATCTCACACCCCCTAATGAGCCACAGAATTATGGTTTGAAACACTGCCTTTCACTTTTGAACTGAAAGGTTCAGAATGAGAGGCAATGTCAGTTCCAGTTAAGGAATATCTTAAGGGTACAGCTTACAGAGATATTCTAGACAATTGTTTCCTTCAAACTTTGTGGCAACAGGTTGGGAAAATTGTCTACACCAATATTTTAGAGCCGAAATGCCGACTTTCAGCTTTAATTTGAAGGTATTTACATTCAAATCGGGTGAACAGTGTAGGAATTAGAAAACGTTTTATATGTGGTCTCCCCATTAAAAAAGAAAAATCAAAACAAGCCCATCACAAATATAGCAAAAAAATGTGTTGCCAAATTTACAATTTGGTACATTTAAAAAAGAACACACACACACACACACACACATACAGTATCTCACAAAAGTGAGTACACCCCTCACATTTTTGTAAATATTTGATTATAACTTTTCTTGTGACAACACTGAAGAAATGACACTTTACTACAATGTAAAGTAGTGAGTGTACAGCTTGTGTAACAGTGTAAATTTGCTGTCCCCTCAAAATAACTCAACACACAGCCATTAATGTCTAAACCGCTGGCAACAAAAGTGAGTACATCCCTAAGTGAAAATGTCCAAATTGGGCCCAAAGTGTCAATATTTTGTGTGTCCACCATTATTTTCAAACACTGCCTTAACCCTCTTGGGTATAGAGTTCACCAGATCTTCATAGGTTGCCACTGGAGTTCTCTTCCACTACTCCATTACAACATCATGGAGCTGGTGGTTATTAGAGACCTTGTGCTCCTCCACCTTCCGTTTGAGGATGCCCCACAGAAGCTATCATCATCTAAAGATGATGCACAAGAAAGCCAACAAACAGTTTGCTGAAGACAAGCAGACTAAGGACATGGATTATGAGACCAAGATAAACTTATTTGGTTCAGATGGTGTCAAGCGTGTTTGGCGGCAACCAGGTGAGGAGTACAAAGACAAGTGTGTCTTGCCTACAGTCAAGCATGGTGGTGGGAGTGTCATGGTCTGGGGCTGCATGAGTGCTGCCGGCACTGGGGAGCTACAGTTCATTGAGGGAACCATGAATGCCAACATGTACTGTGACATACTGAAGCAGAGCATGATCAGTATGCATTATTCCAGCATGATAATGACCCCAAACACACCTCCAAGACGACCACTGCCTTGCTAAAGAAGCTGAGGGTGAAGATGATGGACTGGCCAAGCATTTCTTCAGACCTAAACCCTATTGAGCATCTGTGGGGCATCCTCAAATGGAAGGTGGAGGAGCACAAGGTCTCTAACATTCACCAGCTCCGTGATGTCATCATGGAGGAGTGGAAGAGGACTCCAGTGGCAACCTGTGAAGCTCTGGTGAACTCCATGCCCAAGAGGGTTAAGGCAGTGCTGGAAAATAATGGTGGACACACAAAATATTGACACTTTGGGCCCAATTTGGACATTTTCACTTAGGGGTGTACTCACTTTTGTTGCCAGCGATTTAGACATTAATGGCTGTGTGTTGAGTTATTTTGAGAGGACAGCAAATTTACACTGTTATACAAGCTGTACACTCACTACTTTACATTGTAGCAAAGTGTCATTTCTTCAGTGTTGTCACATGAAAAGTTATAATCAAATATTTACAAAAATGTGAGGGGTGTACTCACTTTTGTGAGACACTGTATATATATAATACAAATGCACTGGTGAGCTCTGGAACTCCATAAGCTCAGGATGACCAAAGAAAACGTGTATGACAAAATAATTATTTCCCTGGTGAAGAAAATCCACCATCACAACAGCTGGCCATAGTAAGAACAACCTCAAGGAGGTAAGCATACTGTATCTGTGTCAAAGTTAAGATTCAGAAGACTTCACCAGAGTGAATATAGAGGGTTTACTACAAGATGTAAAACATTTGTATGCCTCAAAAACAGGAATACCAGATTAGAGCCAAAACATCTAGAAAATCCTGTACAGTTCTATAACATCATCCTATGGACAAATGAGATAAAGATCAACTTGTCCTAGACTGATGGGAAGAAAAGTGTATAAAAAAGGGAAAGAACTGCTCATGATCCAATGCATACCACCATATCTTATGGCATGGGCATGTACGGCTGCCAATGGAACTCATTCCCTTGTTTTTATTGATGATGTGACTGCTGACAAAAGAATTCTATGTACAGGGCTATATTATCTGCTAAGACTGAGCCAAATGCTTCAAAACTCATTGGTTCTAAATAACATTTAAAATAACAATACATTGGTCAATATTTAAAAATTTATGGACCTGACTGTATACTCTCACTAGGTTTGTAACCCTATGCCCCACTGTATGAATATGCCTACTGTATGAATATCTACTGGTTTTGTCTTAAACTAATTCAAAAAACTTCAAGAAACAAAAACAATATATTTGTTAATCTATATACAATATATTTGGTTTTATTTTATATATTGTGAGCTCAGTTTTGTACTATTGAAAGGAGGACTGACACTTTAAGGTTTTCTAAATTACCTTGTAGTGAAAAGATGTGTGTGAAAAGAAACAAGAACAGTATGAACCTTAAATTGAATCTAAAGTTTACTTATGGCATCATACTTTTATTATTTTTTTTCCATTTAGTCATGTACCCAAACAAATTGCAGTTTTTCATCAGGACTGATATCTGTCCTACTTTAAACTTATCTTTGCAGACAAATGCAGGTGAACAGTCATGAGCAGAAAAGCCAAAGCAATGAAATATACACAACACCAAATTATACAATTTTGTGATATCTACAGGAACTATTCCTTGTAATGTTATATAATAGAAAAAATGGCTCACACCATAAAATAGAAGTTATAAGTTGAGTTCATACAAAGCATATCTGTATGTGTGTGTGTATGTACTGTGTATATATATATATATACATATATATATATATATATATTTGTGATGCACCAATGTATTGGCCGATAACGGCTATTTTTCCCGCTATCGGCTCTCGGCCGATAGTTTAAAAACATCCGATGATCAGGGCCGATTATATCCTGTCAATCAAAAGAGGGAGGGAAAACACATCGATTTCATGCTGTGTGTAAAGAAAATGTCTGTTGTGTGGAATGATGACAAAACGGCAGTTTGTAACTTCTGTAATCTCTGCACCGCTCACCCTCGCGCTGAAGTAAAGGGCCAGTATACCGTTAAAAGATTTAAGTTGAAGATGAATTGACAAAAAAATTTGTATTGCACAGAAAAATATTTATAGTGTATTTCATATCCAGTTAATGTTAATATATAAAAAAGTTTATATTATATATTACCAGTTTGATGTTCAATGATGAAGTAGAAATGTTTTGTTTGTGATGAGTGAATGTGAGCCTAACAGGAGGTTTTTTTTAGAATACAGTCAATTAATTCTGTTGATATGAATTAATAACATTCAATAAGTTATCTTCCTTCTTAAGATATCTTAATCTTCAGAATTTAGTTCATGTGTTAATGTTAATTTGAGTAATGTGTTTTCTGTTTGAGACCAGTTACTGTGAAACAACTTGTTGAAATGGAGAGAACAATGTTTTCATTTGCATTTCTTTCAGAAGTCTTTTAAATTAATTATTATTAATTTAAAAGAAGGTATAAAAGGCAGAACTATCGGTATTGGCCGATATCACTCTGAATAATTGGTTATCGGTATTGGCTGAGAAATTTAGTAACGGTGCGTCACTAATACATACATACATACATACACATATACATACATACATACATACATACATACATATATATATATATATATATATATATATATATATATATATATATATATATATATATATATATATATATATGAAGGGCCATATGTATTTGGACAATGACACATTTAGACACAAGTGTAGACTTTCAGCTTTAATTCAAGGGTTTTAACAAAAATACTGCATTAACTATTTAAGAATTATAGCCATTTATTTTTACAGAGTCCCTCTATTTTCATAGGCTCAAAATTTATTGGACAATTGACTGATGAGCTGTTTGACTGTTTCAATTTAACTGGGTCAGCAAGATAAATTCTGAAGTGTATAGAGCTATAATTTTTGCTCAGATTCAGTCAAATCCCGCAAAACTGATAGGATAGTGCTTCATAGCACAGATGGATAATGACCCAAATCATACAATTAAAGCAACCAAGGGCTTCTCAAGGCAAAAAAATGTAATGTTTTTAAATGTCCAATGACCTCAACCCAATTGAGCACGATTTTCACTCACTGAAGGCAAAAAGACAGAAACAGTTAGCAAACATGCAGCAACTGAAGGTTTCTTTCTGTAGTAAAGGCCTGGCAAAGCATCTCAATGGAGGAAACTTAGCATTTGATGTCCATGGCTTCCAGATTTCAGGCAGTCATTGACCACAAAGGATTTGCATTCAAGTATTAAAAATAATCCTAATATTTATGATTGTTAGTTTGTCCAATTACCTTTGAGCCTGTGAAAATGGAGGGACTCCGCAAAAAAGAGCTATAGTTCCTAAAAGGTTAATGTAATTAATGGGTTAATGCAATATTTTTGTAACCCCTTCAATTAAAGCTGAAAGTCTGCACTTCAATTACATCTTGATATATATGCACATAAATACATTTAGGCACATTTGAGAAATATCCTTATAAAAAGCCAGGTCCAAATGATGTCATCCAATTTCTTTCTATTAATTTAAAAAGATTTGTACATTTTATTTAAAGTTGAAGATCACAATAAATTAATCAAAGAAAACCAAGCAACATATCCCAGTCTTAGAGGCATTAGATTAGATAGCCAAAACTTTGGCTGATGGGATTTAAGGTCCACAAATGTATACAAATTCTCACTTACGTGTACAATTCCCATAATTCCCACGTCAGTAACAGCTCTTAGACCTCTAGATCCAAGGTGAAAACATACAATAGCACATATTAATGAAACTCTGAGCAGGTCTCTAGGGGCAACATTTTTAAAGCTAAATTCATCTTAACAAACCGTAAAACACCTTTTATTTCATATAATGACACCAAATATCTGTGCATTCTAGAATTAGTGAAAAAAAGATAAGTTAACAAAGAAATCCACTATTCAAAGCATCACACCTGCACACTGCTGAAATAAAAGCACTTCATGTAATGTATACAAAGTATACTAAATAGATTTTTTGGTATAATATTCATTACTTTAGTGTATGTCAGTAATAAAGAAACATGTGCAGTATATCTCTCTCTGACAACATCTAACCAAGAGTTAGCCAAGCTGCAGGTTTCTGTTTTCATGAAAACAAAATGTCATTTAAAATCTCAAGTAGAAATGCAACTGGCACTCATCATAAAAAGCCACACAGTTAACTGCCCACAAACAAGGCAAATGAGAGTTTATGCTCTCATTCAAGAGGGAAAAAGTAGCTAAATGAAATTCCTAATAAAGCTTAGCATCCAGCACTTAATGATGATGATGATGATAATAATAATAATAATAATAATAATAATAATAATAATAATAATAATTGGTACTCATAGCAAGAACACACAAACACTGAAAACAGACATTCACAAATCTTTGTTTTTTTTTACTGCTTGTGCTTTTGAAGCTAGAGACTAACAGAAGGGTGGAAATATCTAAATAGATGAATAATCATAGGGTTAATAAATAACCTATCAACAAAATAAACAGACAAAATTCACTTAAAGCATGCGCCAGACTTAAGGTATTTCCAACACGATCCTTTTACACAGTTTGTTGTTTTTAACAAAATAGACACCAATCATAGAAGGGAAAACAGTCTTAAAGAAGAATGGAAAAAAAGAAGGAGAGATATTAAAAAGAAATATCACAGAAGATCAAACATCTGGTGTGATCTATGAAAAAAAAAACACCAATGCATACATTTTGAGTTCAGATGTAACAAATTACAGAGGTTTAAAGATTCCAGAGGCAGAAGGTGAAATTAGGTACAAGAATGAAAAAAGTAAAATACAGTAAACTCTGAGTGACAATTCAGAGAAAGATTAAAAGTTATCAATAGCAGTAAAGACTTATGAATATTTTGATTGGCTTCACATATTCAACAATGCCACAACTTTGGGGTCCTATATAGCTCACACGTGCTATTCACATTCAGACATTTACACAGACACACAATCACCCACCTCTCACTGGATATTCTCTTAATAAATCTAGCCTTTTCCCCTGACTAAGAGACATGGAATGTAAGTTATATGGGAATATTAAAGATAAAAAAATGCAATATTACAATTAATTCAAATATCAACCACAACCCCTATTTCTCTCTCATTCTCACTTCCTTGAAAGACTTCTTTGAAGGAGAAATTAGAACTACAGCTGACAAATTTATTTCTGCATAGTGTTCCCTTTTCTATCCATTGTCTTTTATAAACACAAAATCATCAAATATACGCATTCTTGTTTTTATTTGCACATGATTTAAGAAGACATAATTGGCAAAGAAAGAAAATATTTAAAAAACATACATTATAATCATCAAACTCTGCACAAATATATAACAGTCTTGAGGAACTGTATATTTAAAGGTAGGAGCGGTCACCATATTTGTAAATTGGAATAAAAATGTAAACCACAAAAACAAGGAATTGACAGGACAGTCAATATTTAAAGTGCAAGTCTGTGGCAGTTTTTGTTTGCAGAAAACAATGTGCTCAAAACTGCAGAAAGTCAATTGATATACCCAGATTTGGAATAGTTAAGACAGCAGCCAGTGGTGACTGCGTACGGAGATTGTGCCAGTCATATGCATCCTTTCTCCAAGCCATCAACACAGTTTGATTGATTAACAGTAACATCCAAGACACTTTTATTCTCTGTGGTCAGAAATAAATTATACAAAACACCAACATCCCAACTCATCTGGTCCTTAGGATGAAAGAAGATGAAGCAAACACTGGCTCAGACACACGTTGCAGCATGTAGAGAGGATTCCCTTCTCTCATTTACCTGCCATATCTTCATCTCTAGGATTGGTGTGTGTGTGTGTGTGTGTGTGTGTGGCTCCCTTTACACACAGGGATCTGACTCTGGAACTTCAGACTGGCACATGCCTGTCAGAAGGCGCTTTGGGATGGACCAGACTGCTGGTGCACAACTAGGAAATCCATGCAAATTCTTTATCACTGCCTGCCCTGGTCTCACCCTCTTGCACTGAATCACTCTCCTCCTTGGCATCATCTGTGACACCTTCATTGTGATGTGCCATACCTGAGTTACCTGGCCATTTTGTGCTCTCTCTATCCTCGCCTGCTTCCTCCATCAGCTCCGCCTCCGGGAGCATTTCTTCTTCACCATCGTCAGGGAAACGGTGATTGCCAGGGTAGAGGAGCTCTTCCTCCTCACCGTTGTGGTCCAGCAGGGCGGCCATACCACGACCTGAGCACTCTGTACAAACCCCATGGCGACGGGAGCCATGTTTGATGCCTACACTGGCAGCTGACATGAAGACTCGACTGCAGACCTTACATACATACTTCTTATCCTTACTGTGCACCTGGGAAAAAACAGGATATACAAAATGTATTAACTTTTATTTATCCCCTATGAGGTCAGCTATTGTAACAGCACCAATGGAGGGTCTTGCACAACAGTGGAACTCCATTCTGGGAATTTGACTTTACAACCTAATGGTCATTATCAAAAACAGCTAAGCTATTTTTTTTTTGTCATTAAAGGAGAGATAAACAACAGAAACAAGGATAGTTATAGTCTTGAAAATCTTTAAAGAGTAAAACTGATAGCCAGGCAATCCAGATCACTACTGATCACATATAAGGACTAATTACACAACTTATTTCTAGCTGTGCCTTACATTTCTGTGACACAATTTCTGTGGCATACTTGTTTAACCACACTTAGATAAACATGAGAATCAGAAACAGAGAGGAATAAAGAAGAGCTAAAAGACTCTGACAGTTTCTGAAAGACTTACGGTCCTCTCTGAAACTATTGGAATGGCAAGGCCAATTCATTTGTTTTTGCTGTAGACTGAAGACATTTGGTTTTGAGATAAAAAAAAAAAGATGAGTACAAGAAGAGAGTTTAGAATTTCAGCTTTTATTTCCTGGTATTATATGTATATGTGTTAAACAACATTTTGTATCAGAACACCCAGTTTGTAGGTGAGCAAAAATATTGGAACACTTGACTGACAGGTGTTTCTTGATACTCAGATGTATCCTGTTAGATTGACTGTTTAAACAATAAAATAGCTCTGAACATCTACTCTTGGTTTTAGCCTACAGTTTTACCTGTCATTTGGTAAGGATGAACTAACATGAATAAGCTAATAAGAATATCAGGATAAGCCAACATGAATATCAGAGAGCTATCTATGGGAGAAAAGCAAACCATTTTGAAACTGAGAAAACAGCGAAAATAAATCATTGCACAAACATTGGACATAGCCAATAGAACAAATTGGAGTGTCCTGCAAAAGAAAGAAACCACTGGTGTACTGAGCAACAGACACTGAATGGTTTGGCCAAGGAAAACAACAACAGCTGATGACAGAAACAGTTTGAGAGCTGTGAAGAAAATCCCAAAAACAACAGTCAGTGACATCATCAACAACCTCCACTGGGCAGGGGTGAAAGTATCACAATTCACCGTTCGAAGAAGACTTCAAGAGTTGAAATATAGAGGCCATACCACAAAATGAAAACCGCTCATCAGCAATAAGAATTAGAAAGTCAGATTGGAATTTGCAAAGAAATACAGAGATGAGCCACAAAAGTTCTGGAACCAAGATTAACCTCTACCAAAGTGATTGAAAGGCCAAAGTGTGGAGAAGGAAAGGCTCTGCTCATGATCCTAAACACACAAGTTCATCTTTGAAACATGGTGGAGGTCGTGGCATGGCTTGGGCTTGCATGGCTGCTTCTGGAATAGGCTCACTAATCTTTACTCATGATGTAACTCATGATGGTAGCCACAGAATGAATTGGAAGTTTACAGGAACATTTTGACTGAAAATTTACAGAGAAATGCATTCGAATTAATCGGGAGGAACTTTATTATGCAGCAAGACAATGATCCAAAACACACTGCCAACTCAACAAAGGACTTTATCGGGGGGATAGTGGAAGGTTTTAGAGTAGTCAAGTCAATCACTAGACCTTAACCCAATCGAGCATGCATTTCACCTCCTGAAGAGAAGAGTGAAGGCAGAAACCCCCTGAAACAAACAAGAACTGAAAGAGGCTGCTAAAAGCCTGGAAAAGCGTCACCAAAGAAGAAACCAATAATTTTGTGATGTCAATGAGTTGCAGGCTTAATGCAATTATTGCAAGCAAGGGATATGCAACCAAATATTGTGTTATTTACTTTAATTTACTTGTAGACGTTTAAGAATCTGTTCCTATACTTTTGCTCACCTAAAAATTGGGTGGTCTGAGTTCTATGTTTTAGATTGTTTAACACATCTAGATGTAAATACTAGGAAATAAAAGCTGAAATCCTAAACTCTCATCTCTTATACATCTCAAACCCAAATGCCTTTTTTGTACAGCACAAACAAATGAATTGGCCTTGCCATTCCAATAGTTTCGAAGGGGACTGTATCACTCTTATTTAAATACACGTTACCTCTTTGCACCAAAAAAAAAAAAAAAAATACAGTGGTATTTTATTAAAATTTCAGTAAACAGTCATACAAGATGTAAACGCTCAATAGGTAAAATGCTTAAAGAGTAATTAAAAATATTCCAAACATGAAACAGAAAGTGACACAAAACATAATCACATGTCTTTCAGACAAAAAATTCTCACACAGTAAGTGTTGGCAGGAAAACTGCCCATTATAATGAGAATCTTAAACCTAAATCTCAAACATATTTGTTTATATGACTACAAACCTACCTCCTCTTAGAGCACTGTTATGCTGATAATAAGCACTTGAATGCTGATACTCATTTTGAGTATCTAGGTGTTTTCTTTGATGTCCTACCTGTTGTGGTGATCCACAAACTTTGTTGCTTAATCATTTTGCACTACATTGCTAGCTAGCTTTGTAAAATTCAATCATTTATAGTTTGACTGACTCCCTTGTGACTAGATTAGTCCATCACTTGTATTTTTTTGTTGCTCTTACTGTTATTTCTGTAAGTATCTTGCACTTATTTCTGGTCAGATGAACAAAAGACTGTGCCACATGTATCACTGTTAGCTCTTCAAGCACCTGTATGCTGTAATAATATCCTGCCTCTTTTTTCAGTCACTTTGGATAAAAGCATACTTAAGTATTTTACGGACAATTTTCAAAAGTAATTGCAAACTGTATTTACAATTGTGTTTCCTGATTGTGGACGCATAAATTATGACATAACGCAAATTAAATTGCAAATCGTATATTACCGTTTTCATTTACACGGATGTACAGTGTCTGCCAAATTTCAAATGTAATGCTTGCTTGTGGAAACTGACTAGTTTTATGGGCAATTTCTTACAGTTAAAATTACATCCCAACAAAAACTTTAAACTGCCGATGGTTTATTATGGCCGTGTATGACCCCAAGGTGCTCTAAAATGTGGTCGACTGTGACTGACGTCACTTCCAAATACAAACACGCCCCATAGTATACTCCCACCCCCAACACCTGTTGGCAGGTTTCTGTGCAAGGCATCGGAAATGCAAATGCAAAGGGATTTAATATTCCATTTGAATTTTGGCAGGCTCTGTATGCGACCCTGAGGACATGAAATAGCAAACGGGGTAATTGCTATTGCTATTTTGATATGACAGGATTATAACTCGTAAGACATGGGAAATGCAATTGCAAATGGGCTTTGTGTTTCCATTTGAAACTTGGCAAACATTGTATGTTCGTGTAAACGAACGCGCAAATGGTAATACACAATTTGCATTTTAATTTGCATTATGTCAATCTATGCATCCACAATTAGAAAATGCAATTGCAAATACAGTTCGCAATTGTTTTTGAAAATTGTCTGCCAAAAAAAATTCTATACATTCTTATGCCTATTTAATAAATGTTAATGTTTTCCATGTGTGAATCTGAGCTATTGGCAGTGCTGCCCCCTGTTGACTCTCCTATCATACTGCACTGTTCTCAACACACCAGGGTATGCCTTTTCATGTGTTCGCGGCGGGTGAACTTCTTGCCACAGATTTCACAGGGGTAGGGCCTCTCGCCTGTGTGAGAGCGCATGTGCCTCTTCAGAATGCACTGGTGCATGGCTGAGAAGCTGCAGTATGGACACTTGAATTTCTTCCTGATCACTGTGAAGTCATTTACTGCAGAGAGGAAAAAGAGGAAAAACACTGAGTGATGGTGTAAAGGACACATGAGAATTCACTAGGGTAAGTTTTCAAAATTGGATGCAAACTGGTTGGCAGATGTCACTTCATGTAGGACCAATTTTACAGTATTATTCTTGTTTAAATTTTTTATTTAGGCCACATAAAAGAACAATTTATATAGTGACTAGGATGAAGCAGTGGTCCTAATATAGAATTCATATCCACTAAACTTAAAAGAGCACGTAAGCAAAACTAGGAAAAACTATTCTGAATCTGTATTTAGAATGAAAATATGTTTAATTCTTAACATGTGCAAAAAAGATAGCAATGATTGCTGCATCAAATAATATATTATCCTTAATAAGATCTCAATGATTTCTTGTATAGGCATTCAGTTAGAGATACACCATGATGTAGAGATAATCCAGTCTTGGCAGCTTTCACAAAAATTCATATTCTATTTTCCTCTTTTTCTTTCTTTCTTTCTTTTTTTTTTTTTTTTCTTTTTTTTTTTACTTTTTTTCACAATGAAAATCACTGTTCATCAAGTCTGTATAAATTCAATTCTACATACAAGAACTAGCCAAAACATATAGGAAGGAGAAGGAAAAAAGATCAGGAGAGAGCTAAAATTAAAAACAAATTATAAGATAAAACAAAGGCAACCTTAGTAAACACAAAATACAGTTTTTGAACGATAATGTTATTTATTGCAAAATAAATAAATAAGCAAAAAACATTACCCAATACCAACTGGGTCTGTGTGAAAATGTATTTGCCCCCATAGTTACTAATTCCCAAAATCTAACTAATTCCCCAAATGAAACTGCATCCAAATTGGAGTTCAGCTGGACTAAATGCAACCAGGCCTGATTATGGCAAACCCTGTTCAATCAAATCAACATTTATACAGAACTTTTGCTAAAAAGGTTTTACCCAGCAACACATTATGCCAAAATTGAAAGAAATTCCAGAAATGATGAGGAAGAAGGTGACTGAAATACATCAGTCTGGGAAGGGTTACAAAGCTATTTCAAAGGCTCTGGGACTCCAAAGAACCACAGTGAGAGCCATTATCTCCAAATGGAAAAACTCGGTACAGTAGTGAACCCTCCCAGATGTGGCCAACTTTCCAAAATTCCTCCAAGAGCACAGAAACTACTCATCCACCAAGTCACAAAAGAGCCAAGGACAATATCAAAGGACCTACAGGCCTCTCTTGCATCAACAAAGGTTCTCCCTTGCATTAATAATTCACTGTTCATGAATGGCATCCATGGAAGAGTGGCGAGGTAAAAACCACTGCTAACCCAGAAGAACATTAAGGCTCATCTGAATATTGCCAAAACACACCTTGATAATCCTCAAACATTTTGGGAGAATGTTCTGTGAATTGATGAGTGGAACTGTTTGGAAGACAGGGGTCCTGTTATATCTGGCGTAAACCAAATACAGAATTCCACAAAAAGAACATCATACCTACAGTTAAGCATGTTGGTGGAAGTGTGATGGTGTGGGGCAGCTTTGGTGCTTCAATCTGGAATATGATTTATGAGAAGTAAAACGTCATCTTTGTCAATGTGATGTAATTCTCTCCACACATCCACAAGACCTGAATGCTGACACATGAACTTGAGAGTATGAAATTATTTTTGAATTTGTCATAGCAGCTAAAGATTATTTAACCAAAATGGCATTCAATATGAAATGAAAGTCACCTACTACAACCCCAAGACCTTTACAGTGCTGACAAAATACAAGACATACATTTGGGGCAGTCTTCCTTTGGAGCGTATATGTTTAAAATGGTAAAATGCTGGCCAACAATAAAACTAGTAACTAAGGTGTATGTGCCTTCAGAATAACTTTCTTCCTTTTAAAGTACAAAAGGAGTGTTTTCGTTTATAAGTATATCAGTACCTCTTTTATTGGACTTAAAATAAGATCAATAAATTTGGCCTACCCATTCTCTCCTGAGTTTTAAGAGCTACATGTTCAACAAGTTGAAGCAAGGCAAGAAGATTAAAATAAAAAGGCCCTATACCCTTAATGTTCTATCGTTACATACAAGTTCCAGGGCTAATAAAAGTTTCATTTTGGTGAAAAATTTCCTATGATAAATCATCTGGGTTATGCATGTAATCCTGTTCCCTGAGAAGAGAATGAGACGTTGCGTTAGCTTAACACTGTGGGGAGCACCCTCGTGCATGACCGGTATCTGAAGCTTGTGTAACATCATGCATATTTATAGGTCTGCCATGATCAGGTGACATGGTAATTAAGCGCATCGCATGATATATAAACGACACCTGTGAACAGCATCGTCAGCCTCTATTATCTGAAGCGAAGACGCAATTCACAGGCATGCTCCAGTATGAAAAAGCTACGCAATGTCTCGTTCCCTTCTCAGGGAATAGGGTTACAAGTGTAACCCGGACGTTCCCTTTCAAAGGGAACTCCACGTTGCGTTAGCTTAACACTGTGGGAACAAGAATACCCACTCCGTCATACTGAGGGTATGGCCTGTTCAAAAATATCCAAGCCCGAGGGTCACTGCAAGACAATCGAGTCTGGGCCAGAATGTATATCCAGGCTGTAAAATCGAATGAATGTGTGCGGTGTAGACCACCCCGCCACAGCACACACATCCTGTAAAGATACCCCTTTGGACAAAGCCTTCGAGGAGGCGACCCTCCTAGTGGAATGAGCCCGTATGCCTAGAAGCATAGCGAGACTGCACATCTCATAAGTGATAGCAATAGAGATAGCTTAGACTATCCAATTAGAGATGCGCTGTTTCAACACAGCATCACCTCTGCTGTCACCGCCAAAGCTGACCAGCAGCTGCTCTGACTTACGCCACTGGCTGGAGCGGTGGCCGTAAGTACAGGGAGCCCTTAGTGGACACAGTCGGTGCAATTTCCCTTGTTCCAGTATGAGGAACAGAGGAGGGCAGAAAGCCTGCAACACTACTGGCTGGGCAGCAGATGTAGGAACTTTAGGAATATAATCTGGCCTAGGATACAGGAAGGCCTTGGCTAATGCAGGGGTAAAGTCAAGGCAGGAAGGGGAAACAGGGAGCTGTAGATCTCCTACTCGCTTGAGAGATGTCAGGGCCAGCAGAAGAGCTACCTTTAGAGTCAGAAGCTTCACAGAGGCTGACACTAAAGGCTCAAATGCGGCACCTGACAGACCTTCCTGGACCACAGAAAGGTCCCAGGAAGGTGTGTGTGGTCTGCAGATGTGCCTCAGCCACCTGACACCATGCATATCCCTCAAAGTTAGAGGATGTTGCCCCACAGATGCTCCATAAATAGGGGCCTGGCTTGCCAAAATAGTGGCCACGTAGACCCTGATTGTAGGAGGAGCCAACCCTGTTGAGAAACATCCTTGTAAGAACTCCAGGACTGTAGCTATTGCGCAGTTTGCTGAGTCTAGCTGACGTTCCTCACACCGTGAGACAAAAAGTTGCCACTTGAGCACATACAATTTCCTCGTGGATGGCGTTCTAGCATTCTGCATGGTCTCTACAACCTCAGTTGTGAGACCAGAATCTATGAGATGGTGCCCCTCAGGGGCCAGACCCACAGTTTCCATAGTTCCGGCCGAGGGTGATAAATCAGCCCTCCGGCTTGAGACAGTAGATTCCTGCGGATGGGAATCTCTGAAGGAGTGCCATCTAGCAGGGATATTGTCTCTGAGAACCATATTCGATCTGGCCAATAAGGTGCTACTAGCAGCAGACATAGATAGTCTGTGTGAACTCTTGCTAGAACTTGTGAGAGCAGAATGATTGGGGGAAAAGCATATAGATGTGATCTCGGACACGTGTGCACCATGGTGTCCAGCCCTAAGGGTGCATGAGGAGTGAGGGCGAACCACAGCAGGCAGTGTATTGTCTCCTCGGAGGCGAACACATCCATTCCCGCTTGGGCCTCAGTCCCTGCCTCAACAGGATGTCTGCCCCCACATTCCAGTTGCCCAGAATGTACATTGCACTCACTGACAAAACTTTCCCTCTTCCCAGAGAAGAATTAATTGTGCCTACCTGAACAGGGGGCGTGAACATCATCCTCCCTGGTGGTCGTTATATGAGACCACTGCTGTGTTGTCTGTAAACACATGGTGACCTCTCAATTGAGGAAGAAAGAATTTCAGTGCTAGGAATATGGCCCACATTTCAATTCCACTACAGATGAGGGCCGCTACAGAGACCATGAGTTGGACAGCCGTCTAAGACCTCGCCCCAGCCCATGAGGGAGGTGTCTGTCATTACCGTCTTGCGATAAGGAGACACCCCTAGAGTGTGACCCAAGGCTAGAAACCGGGAACACTTCCAAATTCTCAGCGCACGTAGGCATAATTATAATGATAATGCGTCTTTATTAATCACATATACATTACAGGCATCACCGCGTGACACTGATTACTCTCAGAGGTTTCGTCCTCGGACGAAACCCCCAACTTCTCAGCCACCACTGAAACGGTCTCCTGTGCAATAGGCCCAATGGTATGATGTTGGCTGCTGCTGCCATAATCTCTAACAGTATCTCATAGAGACCTGAGGGGATGCCAAGATACAGCTTTATCTTGCTCAACGTTGATAGGATTGATCCTACGCATGTTGGGGATAGAAACGTCCTCATCATAGTAGAATCCTTATAATCCCTAGAAAAGTTGTCCACTGCACTGGAGAAAGCATACTTTTCTGCAGTTCAACCTCAGCCCCAAGCTCTTCATGTGGACGAGGACAACATCTCGATGTTGAACCGCCAGTTCCCTGAATCGTCCAGGTAGTTTAGTACACGGATGCCCAGGAGTCACAATGGAGCCAGAATGACATCCATGCGCTTTGTGAAGGTGCTAGGGGATAAAGCTAGCCCGAAGGGAAGAACCCGATCTTGGTATGCATCGCCTCCAATGCAAACCCCAGGAACTTCCTGTGACTGGGCGATATTTCTATGTGGAAATATGAACCTTTTTAGATCTATCGTCACAAACAAGTCCTCAAACTGAATCTGTGGAACGATAAGTTTGGGCATCAGCATTTTGAACCGGTATGTCCGAAGAGTACAATTCAGATAACGTAGATATAAAATTGGCTGCATACTCCTCTATTTTTTGCGCACCAGGAAATAACAGCTGTAAAAACTTCCCTCACTCAGGGAACGGGGTACATGTTCTATGGCCCCTTTGTCCAAGAGGGATCTTACTTCCCGCGCTAAAGTCGGGCTCTGGTCTGTGCTGACTACTGTGGATAGCACACCTTTGAACCGGGGGGGGGGGGGGGGTCGAGCTCTACACTGGACCCGGTAACCCTTTTCTATGGTAGACAGAGCCCATGGAGACACATTTGGCAGTAGTTTCCACGCTGCCAGATGGACTTTTAGTGACGTTAACCTTTCCACATTCTATTGGAGGGAAAGCATCAGATTTTCATTGTCCTGTGATAGCCCGCTGACCAGAGAACACTGAAAATGTGGGACAGCCTTGGCTAGGGGAGGTCCTACAGTAGCACAGGGGGCTAACTACCCTAACAACCTCATGTCCCCTGATACATCCCTCCACAGCCCCTCAGGAACGTTCCTCTTTTGTCTGCTTGGCCTTTATGACCATTCTCAGATCAGGCCTAGTAGCAGGCCGTGACTGTGGCCGCCCGTTTCCCCTGCCTGTCTGTGGGGGTTGGTGGGCTGCCATACTCAACTTCTGTGTCTCCTTCGCACTAGCGCTGGCCCAGGCTCCAGTCGTGGATGCCCGGGTGAACTCGACACAACAGGGAAGGAACTGGCTGAATGTCAAGCTCACTCAGCAGGTCTGCTTGGTAGGCCTGCAGCACTGCCATTGTCTGCAGTGACCCACTAGCAAGCCCCACTACTGCATAAGCCTTGCCCACCAATGCCACCGTGGCCTTATATGGCTTGGGTGGCAATGCTGGTCCCCCTAAATTGCCTGCCGTCAATGGAGACCGGTAGCATGCAAGTGCCTCCTCCACCTTCAGCATAGCTAAATAGCCATGCCCTTCATACCCATGATGGCTGAATAATCAATCATCGCGAAATTATAAATACGGTCTATACCTGGTTTTCTCAAGAAGCGTGATATTTTGTCATGCATTTCTGGAAAAGTGCAGTGTGAGGGATTTATTTCCACTGGGTAGAAAAAAGCTCATCCAGCCTTAGTTATCACTTCAAGCAGCTCTTTATATGCTGCTCTCAGTTTTTAGCACACCCTTCTGGCTTCTCGGAGTCAGACAGGAATTATTATTTTTTATTTTTGTGTGTGCATTTAATTTTATTTTTTTGGCTTTCCATAGCGGAAGGAGGAGTCGGGATGTGAGCTCCAAAATCCAGCGGAGAGCTGGACCCAGAAGACAGAGCAAGAGATAGAGCAGCGCTTGTCTCCGGCCCCTCTTCCAGAGCCATACGAGATCCCCTGGACCTGAGATGGCTAGCTGCCTTGGCAGTGGCTAGACCAGATCCGCAAGGCTCTGAAACCCAACTCGCTTTGGCTTCCAAGAAGAGAGAAGGTTCACAGGTGTTGTTTATATGTCACGTGACGTGCTTAATTGCCACGTCACCTGATCACGGCAGGCCTATAAATAGGCAGGATGTTACACAAGCTTCAGATACCGGTCACGCTTGAGGGTGCTCCCCACAGTGTTAAGCAAACGCAATGTGAAGTTCCCTTTGAAAGGGAACCTATGTATGGTCCCAAGTTAATAGTTCAACTGTCAAGGGATACAAGGAAACTGGAGCCTTTTTTTTGGATTGTCAACTAGGCAAATTTTGCACTTGTGCAGGCACCTGAGCTCAGCAGTGTAGGCAAATCTGTGGTATATATTCCCACTGCCTCAAACTGATGACATCTCTGCAGGACTTCTGCTGACATATCAGTGTAGAACCAAAGATGGGAACCACTGCGAAAGATATCCCGTTTTATCATTGCAGCTCTCAAAATTTTTTCCATGTCCATAATGCAGGAACCACACTAGTATACAACTCGGAGGTTTGTTTTGGTCAGCATTGGAGATTTGTGGGGAAACAAGTGATCTTTACGCCCTTTTGTTGGTAGAGATTTGCTGTTCAGTCCCACTTAGTCGATTCTTAGTGCCTGCAACTCTTTCAGTCAGGCTCGAAAGAGAAGTCTCAAGGTTAAAAATGCCATCCAGACAAGAGCCGACTTGATTTTGTGTAGTATAGTGCTACATTGCAGACAGACATCTATGTTAGCATCTTCCCTGACATCACTGGCTAGCTGACTAGGCATTTTCTTTTCCTAGTTTTTCTGAGAGCATATTAATGAAAAAATTGGGAAGCCTTTGTCATTCTGAGTATCTGACATAATCACATAAATCACGTAAAAGTGTAAATTGATGGAAAATAAAATTAAATGCTTAGATTTAGAGTGGAGCCAATTTTCAGTTAGCCATTTCGCTCCCGGTTCATGTGACACTCCCCTGTTTTTCTTTTTTAATAATAATAGATAAAACAGTGAGCACATGACAACCGGTCTAGCACAAGTTAAGAGTGCCCACACCATGCATCTCAAGTGGTCCAATACAGATTGCGCGCACATTTTTAATTTTCCTTTTTTTTTTTTCACACATTTTTTTAGCATTGCAAAACGACCAGTTTTGGGTTTTTTTTTTTTTTTAAATAATTTTTTACTTGCTTTAACTAAGATGTACATCTTTGTGTCATGGCACACAACAAAATTTGGTTATACAGCTGTTTATAGAAACCTCAGTATCTTGGCTCAGGATGGTCATAGCTCCTTCGAACAAAAACTGTTCTCTAGCGCATATTACAAGGTATATGGTCATATACAGTCCTAAAAGTAGACAAAGAGAACCCATTTAAACAAATGAGACAAATATAGACAATTTTATAAGAATTTTTCACAGTCTTCTTTGCTCACCAAGGGTGCCAAAATTAGTAGAGGGAACTGTACTTGTTCATTTATTTGTTGAGGAAAATGATCCAATATTACATATCTGTGAGTGGCAAAAATATGCGAACCTCAAGGATAAGCAGTTAATTTGAAGGTGAAATTAGAGTCATGTGTTTTCAATTAATGTGCAAGACTGATCAACAATGTGCCAATGTGGAGGACTGATCAACAGTTAACGGAAACATTTAGTTGCAGTTATTGCTGCACAAGGGGGTCATATATGCCACTCACACATATGTAATTATTGGATAATTTTCCATAATAAATAAATGACCAAATGCAGTATTTGTCTCATTTGTTTAATTGGGCTCTCTTTATCTACTTTTAGGACTCTAATGATGTTTTATGTCTCATTTATGCATAAATATAGAAAATTTTCAAGGGTTCACAAACTTTCAAATATCACTGTATAAACATTTTGCACATTCTTGTTCCTTAGACTTACAGCTTAAATCCAAATATAATGCTCAAGATTGCTCACAGTTCCACTTTTGAGGTCAATTTATAATAGGAAGGGTTAAAGGCTCAGTTGTAATTTTAGGGGGTACCTACAGTGAGGGAAAAAAGTATTTGATCCCCTGCTGATTTTGTACGTTTGCCCACTGACAAAGAAATGATCAGTCTATAATTTTAATGGTAGTTGTATTTGAACAGTGAGAGACAGAATAACAACAAAAAAATCCAGAAAAACACATGTCAAAAATTTTATAAATTAATTTGCATTTTACTGAGGGAAAAAAGTATTTGACCCCCTCTCAATCAGAAAGATTTCTGGCTCCCAGGTGTCTTTTATACAGGTAACGAGCTGAGATTAGGAGCACACTCTTAAAGGGAGTGCTCCTAATATCAGTTTGTTACCTGTATAAAAGACACCTGTCCACAGAAGCAATCAATCAGTCATATTCCAAACTCTCCACCATGGCCAAGACCAAAGAGCTCTCCAAGGATGTCAGGGACAAGACTGTAGACCTACACAAGTCTGGAATGGGCTACAAGACCATTGCCAAGCAGCTTGGTGAGAAGGGGACAACAGTTGGTGCGATTATTCGCAAATGGAAGAAGCACAAAAGAACTGTCAATCTCCCTCGGCCTGGGGCTCCATGCAAGATCTCACCTCGTGGAGTTGCATTGATCATGAGAACAGTGAGGAATCAGCCCAGAACTACACGGGAGGATCTTGTCAATGATCTCAAGGCAGCTGGGACCATAGTCACCAAGAAAACAATTGGTAACACACTACGCCGTGAAGGACTGAAATCCTGCAGCGCGCGCAAGGTCCGCTGCTCAAGAAAACACATATACATGCCCGTCTGAAGTTTGCCAATGAACATCTGAATGATTCTGAGGACAACTGGGTGAAAGTGTTGAGGTCAGATGAGACCAAAATGGAGCTCTTTGGCATCAACTCAACTCGCCGTGTTTGGAGGAGGAGGAATGCTGCCTATGACCCTGGAACACCATCCCCACCGTCAAACATGGAGGTGGAAACATTATGCTTTGGGGTTTTTTTTCTGCTAAGGGGACAGGACAACTTCACCGCATCAAAGGGACGATGGACGGGGCCATGTACCGTCAAATCTTGGGTGAAAACCTCCTTCCCTCAGACAGGGCATTGAAAATGGGTCGTGGATGGATATTCCAGCATGACAATGACCCAAAACACATGGCCAAGGCAACAAAGGAGTGGCTCAAGAAGAAGCACATTAAGGTCCTGGAGTGACCTAGCCAGTCTCCAGACCTTAATCCCATAGAAAATCTGTGGAGGGAGCTGAAGGTTCAAGTTGCCAAACGTCAGCCTCGAAACCTTAATGATTTGGAGAAGATCTGCAAAGAGGAGTGGGACAAAATCCCTCCTGAGATGTGTGCAAACCTGGTGGCCAACTACAAGAAACGTCTGACCTGTGATTGCCAACAAGGGTTTTTAAACCAAGTACTAAGTCATGTTTTGCAGAGGGGTCAAATACTTATTTCCCTCATTAAAATGCAAATCAATTTATAACATTTTTGATGTGCGTTTTTCTGGATTTTTTTGTTGTTATTCTGTCTCTCACTGTTCAAATAAATCTACCATTAAAGTTATAGACTGATCATTTCTTTGTCAGTGGGTAAACATACAAAATCAGCAGGGGATCAAATACTTTTTTCCCTCACTGTAGGTACATATAGTGTACATGCAGAACATTTCAGGTTTGAGACTTCTCTCTTTTTTTTTTAATCATGGCAAGAATTGCAAGGAAAAAAAAAAATTCCCCTTAGTTTCGAGTTGAATATCACTGGTGGGGGACATGAACCTGAAATTTTCAAATAAATAAGGCCTCCATAGTAGCATTCTGCTGTTTAAATTTGAGTTTGAGATTCCACTGGTTTCAAAAGCTAGGGCTAGTAAAATCTGGGGAAAAGGCTACTTTATTCATGCACTTTGCGAAATGAACATATGTAATATAAGCATAGCAAATAATAAAAATGAGCAATATTTTACGGTAATTATGTTTATGGTTGACATACAAGTTTATGCTTTTCATTGATGTCTAAAATGCTACAACATTTGATATTAGCAACAGTGAAGCATGATCTATCACAGGATTCATCAAATCTTATCTATAGTTTAGCTATAACCTCCAAACTAACCTGTAATTTTCTAGAAATCTTGAAGACCTTGGTTATCTTGCTCAGGTGTGATTGATTAGGGCTGGAGCTAAACTCTGCACGACAGTGGACCTCGAGTGCCAGATTTGATGAACCCTGATCTACCATGTTGGTACAGGTGTACAGTTGGTATGCATGGATAGATTTTTATCCAAATATGGAATTACAGTGTTCAGTTGGGTGTTTTACAAATGAACAGTGTCATAAACAGAGCTCTGGTGTTGTTTCTCCTTCATAAAAGCAGTAAGTGACTACAGCTCAGAAACAGCAACAGGAGCTCAGAAGCAGCAGAAACTTTAAGAGTGAGACTCGAACCCTTCCCATTCTAAACTGACCCTAAAAGTGGAACTGTGAGCAATCTTGAGCATTACATTTGGGATTAAGTTCGAAGTCTAAGGAATAAGAATATGCAAAATGCTTATATATTTATGTGTACCTTGTAATGTTCTAGAGAGCAGTTTTTGTTCCAAGGAGCTAGGACCATCCTGAGCTGAGATATGAAGGGTTCTGTAAACAGCTGTATAACCAAAATTTGTTGTAAAAGAAAAAAAATAAAATAAACCAATAAATAAACTGGTTGTTTTGCAATGCCAATACATAGAGGTAACCACTCAAGTGACTAACTTTGCAATTTTTGGACCACTTGCATTTCATTTTCTGTCATCCACAAACAGCCATTTGGCAACTGTGTAAGTTCGTATAATGTATTTTGTACAGTATATGTGCACTATATGGCCAAAGTATGTGGATAACTAACCATCACAATCACATGTGTGAACACAGAGTTTGTCCCCACTTTGCAGCTATAACAGCCTCCACTCATCTGGGAAGGTTTTATGTTATAATTTGGAATGTCACAAAAGCATTAGTGAAGTCAGGTATTGATGTTGGGTGAGAAGGCCTGGTATGCAGTCAACATTCCAATTCATCCCAAGGGTGTTCACTGGGGTTGAGGTCAGGGTTCTTTGCAAGCCACTCAAGTTCTTCCACACCAACCTTGGCAAACAGAGGCATTGTCATGCTGGAATAGGTTTGGGCTAAGGCCCTTAGTTCAAGTGAAGAGAAATCTTAAAGGTACAGCATACAAAGATATTCTAGTGTGCTTCCAATTTTGTGGCAAAATGTTTGGGGAAGGCCCACACATGTAATAGTCAGGTGTCCATACTTTTGGCCATGTATTTAGTATTTATATTGTATTCTGTATATATTACATTGTATTGCATCTGTGTGAATTTGAAGATTTCAAATCTAACCTGGTTGTTTCTTTAGACAAAGCATTAATTGATGGAGACTTTAATATTCATTTTGATAACACTGAAGACCCTCTAAGAACAGCAATTGTGTCCATTCTTGATTCAGTAGGGGTCAATCAGAATATAATATACACTTATAATGGTGGTCACACTCTTGATCTAATACTAACATTTGGATTAAATATAGAAAATATAGTCACATTTCCACAGTCTGAAGCTATCTCAGATCATTATATCATCTCATTTAAAATGTATGCTAATCATAATATATGCACCTTGCCATGCTACCATGTCAAACGTACATTCACATCAGCTACTGCACAGAGTTTTATCAGTAATCTGCCAGTGTTATCAACTATGATTGGATCACTGTCTGATCCCAAAGAACTTGATCAGGCAACTGAATGTTTAAAGTCAACATTCCGTTACATACTAGATAAAGTAGCTCCACTTAAAAGAAAAATAATTAGAGAGAAAATGTTAGCACCCTGGTATAACGATAACACACACACCTTAAAACAGACCGCTCCAACATTAGAACGTAAATGGTGTCAAATTAAATTGGTAGTGTTTCAAACATTATGGAAGGACAGCCTCCTGAACTATAGAAAATCTCTTAGTGCTGCTAGATCAATGTATCTCTCCACCCTAATTGAAGATAACAAAAATAATCCTAGATTCTTATTCATTACTGTAGCAAAATCAACTAGGAATAAAACCACAACAGAAAAATGCTCACAATTATTATGCAGCAGCAATGACTTAATTATTTTTTACAATGGCAAAATTGAAAATATCAGGCAAAAAAATCCGACTATTCATTAAAAACCCGACAGTTTTATAGCTATCTCGGTAGATAAAAATATAACAATATCAGATCAATGATTATAATGTTTTACTCCCCTGTGAGAGACGAAACTAATTTCACTAATTTCCTCATCAAAATCATCAACTTGTATACTAAATCCCTTACCTACATGTTTCTTCAAACAGATAATTCCAGAAGCAATCAAACCTCTTCTAAAAATAATAAATTCTTCTAAAAAATAACCAATTTAGGTACATAGCACTGGCTATGTACTTAAATCATTTAAATGAGCAGTTATCAAAACCCTGAGTAAAAAAACTGACCTCGGGCCCTGTCAATTGTCTAAAGATAGGCCAATATCAAACCTCCTGTTTTCTCTAAGATCTTAGAAAAGCTGTAGCACAGCAGTTGTAGCACATGCTCATACCTACATAGGAATAACATTCATGAAATGTATCAGTCAGGATTTAGGCATCATGACAGCACTGGTTAAAGTGGTAAATGACTGGCCTCTGATCAGGGTTATGTCGCCTTGCTTGTATTGCTTGACCTTACTGCAGCTTTTGATACCATTGATCATACTATTCTCCTTGATAGACTAGAAAATGGTGTTAGCATTAAGGGAACAGCCCTCTCCTGGCTCAGGTCTTATTTGATTGATGGTTATCAATTTGTAGATGTAAATGGTTACTTCTCTATGCATAGTAAGGTAAGTTTGGTGTTCTGCAAGGTTCTGTTTTAGGCCCACCGCTCTTTTCTTTATATAGCTACCTCTGGGCAAAATTATTCATAAACGTATTAGCTTCCACTGTTATGCTGATGACACACAGTTGTATGTTTCAACAAAGCCAGATGACAGCCACCATTAGACACTGGATGCTTATTAACTTCCTTTTACTTAATTCTGACAACACAGCACCAAGTACTTGTACTAGGACCACATGCAGCTAGAAGTAAGCTGTCTGATTACATAGTGACTCTTGATGGCCTTTCTTTTTCATAATGTGCAGCAGTAAAAGACCTTGGTATGATTATTGACTCCAGTCTTTCATTTAAAGCTCATGTAGATAATATTACTAGGATTGCCTTTATATCTCAGTCATATTGCTAAAAAAATATAATGTCATTACACGATGCAGAAAAATGAGTTCATGCTTTTGTTACCTCTAGGTTACCTCTATTGTAAAGCTTTTCTGTTCCAGTAGGTGCATAAACAAGCTACAGTTAGTCCAGAATGCAGCTGCAAGAGTCCTTACTAGAACCAGAAGATATGACCACATCACCCCTATCTTATCCACACTGCACTGGCTCCCAGTAAAATTTCACATTGACTGCAAAATACTTCTATTGACCTATAAAGCTCTGAATGGTCTCACGCCACAGTACCTGAGCAAACGTTTGGTCTTTTATGATACCACGCCTACTTCAATCAAAAGGTGCAGGTTATTTGTTGGTACCTTGAATAGTGAAGGCTACAGCAGGGGGTAGCTCTTACAAAGCCCCACAGTTATGGACTTAGTGTTCGAGACTTGGACATAGTTTCAGTGTTAAATCTAGGCTGAAAACATTTAGTCATGTTTAGTCAAGCCTTTTGTGAATAGTTTTTTCTTAGGTAAAGGAGCAGATCTGGAGGGTTCATGGGCTCATGGGTTCATGAGTGTTGTGATGAACTGAGATGTGGTGAACTGGGATTCACTCGAGTTTGCTGATGGTGGCATGGCTGGCCACTTTATGTCCCAGGGTGCCCTCAAGTCTGTGTTACCTTCTGGCTTTTGCTTTTAGTTATGCTGTTATAGCTAGTCTTGCCGGAGCCCTTGCTTCCACTATGCACACTGTACATTGTCCTTAGCCATTATGGGACAATAAGTATACCTAATAATCTCTCCCTCTCTCTGTCGAGTTACACATGATACTCCTAAGATAACAGTGATCTGCTCTCCGGACCTGCTTGATCCATCCTGATGCCCTACTTATGACTGAAGTTTTCATCAGTTGGAAATCACTCACTGCTGCTGAGGACAGCTCCACATGGACAGCCTGAGAATCATTGAGCTTACTGAGGGTGGTACCACTTAAAAACCATGAAGATGGCTTTGAACCACAATTCATATGAACAGTTATGCTATGATGGCTTAGGACTACAATTGCTATGATACCTTCAGGACTGCAATTGCCACAAACAGCTTTGCACTCAAGTCTCCATTAGGGAACAGTGGATAAGTTCAACAAAACAGACTTTATGTGAAAACTGTAATGAATTTCCTGGTTACACAATTGCATTCTTTGACCATGTAGTACACAGTAATAGACAGGATTTATTTATAATTGCACTATCCAGTGTCACCCAGATGAGAATGGGTTCCGTTTTGAGTCTGGTTCCTCTGAACTTTTCTTCCTCATATTAGCCACGATTCCATCCAAGGTTTTTTTTTTTTTTTGCAATAAAAGGTTTAGCGCTTTAAAATGTATACCAATATAGCTGATGGAAATGCAAATTATCGATAAAATTGAGTGTCGACATAATCTTTTTTCACTTAACTTTAGTGCATAAACTCTATGTTGATACTTTAAATGATGCGAAAAAATGGAAACAGTTTTTGTAGAGAATAATGGCATTGCCCAAATAAAAAACTGTGTCACATGACAGAATTTATCCATCAGTCGGGGGAAGAATAGGTATGTGTGTGCCATCCAGCGCACTGTAAACCTGTGACACAAGATGCGGCAAGGATTCAGCAGCCTAACATAACACCGCAGTCATTTTTGATGGACACATCGATGGACAATCGTTTTACTAACCCCAAAAGTTTCCCCCACTACACTGTACTACATAGGCAGGATGCCAGCTTGAGCAGGGCGATGTCAATCTGCTTTCGGGTCGGAACCGGTGGTCAGTGGCAACTTGCGATGGGTGCAGCTCTCTCCATGGTACCGACCTAAGTATGCACTCGTGTGTGTGTGTGTGTGTGTGTGTGTGTGTGTGTGTGTGTGAGAGAGAGAGAGAGAGAGAGAGAGAGAGAGAGAGAGCTAGCATGTGTGCTGAGCCAAGTGACATGAGAAAACTGCACTTTTTAATGCATATGTAAGTGCTTTAAACACAAATGTAGTGTAATTTGTTACTTCAGTTATTAGTCACGCAATAATGTAACAAATGCTTATTTTATGAGCCCAATTCATGAGTGGCCCACTGGTAATTCTCCCGATTTTCCTGATGAGCCACCCTGGCTATGCCCATAGGCCTCATAGTTTTGGAGCCCTATCAGACAAGCAGCTGCTCCATTCTGACGCTGTCTTCTGATATTTCGTACAACTGCAAATATTTGTGGAATTAAAATGAAAGTAAGCTGGTCAATTATCTCAATACTTTCTCCTTTTTACAAAGATTTGAGGACATGCGGGACACAAAAGGTACACAATTTGCAATATACACAAAATTATGTAGGCTATGGAAATGGCTCAAGGGCAGATTTCTTTTTCAATACACCAAAACTTATGCAACAATTTGTTTTTTTTTAAAAGGAAGACGTCATTACGCACACCATTTTATTGCTAAAATACCGATTTGGTGGAAACAGGCCGGAGACAGCAAATATTGCAAACTTTTTTTTTTTTACACACTTTCACTTTGTCTAACAGAAATGCGCAAAAAGTGGATGGAAACTTGGCTATTGTCTTAGATAGTTTTTCCTTGCCACTGTCACCTCTGGCTTGCTGATAAATTCATACATTTAAAATTTATATCCTGAATGTATTTAATTTTGTAAAACTGCTTTTTGTGACAATGTCTGTTGTTAAAAGCGCTATACAAATAAAAATTTTATTGAATTGAATGGTTTACATTACATACATTACAGTTAAAAAATGCATGTGGTAAGTAGTTTAACATAAACTTCAATGCAAAGATTGGGCAACATATTTGTTCCACAGCAGTCCTTGTTTCTGAAAGACAACCATGAACAAGCAAAAACATGGACATTATTCAGTGTATCATTACTGACCAACCATTCCTCCTAAAAGTCCTCTACTTAAGACTCTTACATAAACCCTACAGTAAGCTCAGCAAGGATTGCAGGGTTTACTAGCGTATCCATGGTCCTCAAAACTAATTATTTGATACAACATCCTCTTTATCTCAGAGGCCAAGGGTGAGTCACAGTGGGGGTCAAGCTCAGCCAATTGCAGAGGTTATACAGACAGATACAGATGGACACGGGGGGGTTTGGGGCGGCATTTCTGACCTGCAGATTTAAAGTCTACCCTTAAGCCTCCTAATCCCTAACAAAAATGTTTTTTTCACTAATAGTTTTGTTTTCGTGGTAGTTTTCATTAATGATAATAACCTTGGTTGGTAGTGACTACAAATATATCACCAGCCATCGTAACCCATTAAAGCAATATATTAAAGCAATATCCTAAGACCATAACCTAAGAAAGCAATATATATTAACTAATATCAAGTAACTACAAAACTAATAACTACAAAAACAAAACAAACAAAATTCTCACATGAATACAGTTTATTTTAAGGGTTAAGATCCATAGATTTTAAGACAATTAAAGATCATATATTTTGCACACGTCTGTGAGAATCCCTTAGATGGACCCTATGAGGTAGAACTACTGAGGCAGAAACTTGTTTTACTTACTTAAGACAGGCAAAGTGAACAGGATGATAGTTTGAGAACAAAGCCAAACAATGAGAGCACTTGTACTCATTACTACAGTACAAATACTGTCATTTCACAGTATAAATTCCCCAAACCCATATACATGGCAACAAAATAAGGTACTTATCTTTGTCTTTGTATAGTAAGTCGTCCTTATACAATTGGTGCATGTGCATGTACAGTAATCATATAAAAATACTTGATAATATGAAATATAGACTTTAATTCACAAATTAACATTTGTACAAAAATCTTTCTTTTGTACATGTCTGGTATGTATTTTGGACAGAGCTTGTACAAATCTCACTGCTCTTGCCAAAACGGACCCCTGAGTAGATGATGATGCTTTGCTGTCTTCATTATAACCTACAGGCTAAAATGATCATTTAGGTGGCAAATGAAAAAGGACAGGGTCAGTCTCTGTTATGGGGGCTGGAAAGTGGCTTGGCAGGAGAGGCATCCACCTGTAAGCAGAGCCTGACATGAGTGACCAGGTTCTTCTGTGTTGCAAAGGCACGGCAGCAGAATGGACATGCATAGCCTCGCTCTCCTGAGTGAACAGACGCGAGGTGACGATTGAGATCGGTGCGGTCACGAAAGTGCTTGAGGCAGTAGGTACACTGTAGGAGCTTGCACTTGAAGTGAATTGTCTTCTCATGGCGGTAGGCATTGGATTTGAGTGTAAAGCTAGCTGGGCAGCGGGAGCACCGGTAGCGGGCACTGGGGGGGTGCCGTGGCTCAAAGCAGTCCACAGAGAGCTGCATTAATGAGAATGTGTGGCGGTACTCATGCTGCCTCAGCTGGAACAGGCTGCTAAACAGTTGCTTGCACAGGGAGCAGGCCAGCTCTTGTGCCACACACACACCATGCTGCTGCTTTGCCATCTGATCCACCTCTACAGGAGCCTGACTACTGCCTGATAGAGAGAAAAAAAGAGAAAGAAAAATGTGAACTAACACAAGGACCTGGTGTTATTTATGGGAAAAACAAAATACATGCATGGAAAGAAAGCCAGATAATGTAAGAGAGACTAAAACAGCTCATCTGCACACGTACACACAAGTACCTGCAGTGTTACTTGGACTATCTTCTTCCTCTTGCATTTCTTCCTGTAAGAATACATACACAGACTGTTAAAGCCAACTGACAGACACATAACCTGTATAGTAGTGTTTACTCTTAATGCATGCAGACTGATGTCAAACATGCAAAAAGGAAAAAGAAAAATGGAAAACAGTTTACTTGAACAAAAAATGTTAAGCAAAACAACCAAAGACCAAAAGTAATCTCTTTGAGGGGCATAGTGAGGTCCTTAGTGTGTCAGAGGTATAGTTTGCACTGTCTCAATGTACACAAGAGAGTATAAAGTATTTGATTTTGAAGAGGTGTGTGTGAATATCAGAGGACAATGATATTACAGATACATTTTGCTTTTTAACTCTCGCTCTGAATGTATGTAGGTCTGACCTATTCCTGGAGCCCACTATTTTTTTTGACTCTCACTCTAACTCTTTCTCTCTCCATAAAAAACACACTATACTTTGTAAAAAAAATAATAAAAAAAATACACATTACACTCTAACCAAACAGATGGCTTGTTCACAGACACGGTGTGGCATCTTGGAAAGAGAGGTCCTGTGATACCAAATGCCACCTTAACACACAGGGAAAATGCAATTTCCTGGACTAGTAAGGAGAAAACAGAAAAGCGTCCCTGCCCCTCTCATTGACCAACACTATTGATTCCCACTATAACCTATCCCCACTGCTTATCTGCACCCTTTCAGATGCTCTAGTAGAGCTGCTAGAGTTTCCTTTAGGCTAAGAATCACGTACAACAATACAGTGAATGTTGTGCAGTTTCATTGCCTAGTAATATGTGGAGGCATATTTTGTTAGAGTTAGGAAGCAAAGCTGAGGAAGAGAAAAACAGTTTAATTTTATATATGAATGCAATATAAAGACAGAGAGTAGTAGTGCAGAATAGTGAGAAGGGCCTCTAGGGACCTTGAATGAAGTGTTTGTGCTACTCCAAGCACTTACCTCAGAGGGTGAGGGCTCTGTGTCCTGCTCCACATCTTGATTTTCTGAGGAGCCCCAGGTCAGAGGCAGGCTGAAAGCCCCTGGGGGCCGCAGAGGAAGAAGAGGAGTGAGAGTGGGTGGAGAAGAAGATGAAGAAGCCCTGCATTTGCTATGGCCACCACTGGAGCAGTGAGAGCCTGGGGAGCACAGGAAATGAGTCTCACCCACCTGCACTCAGATCAGTCGCCCTCTTCTACATAGTGCAGGGGCTGGGGTTGGGAGGTTGGGGATTGAGTTTGTCAGGGGTTTGAAAGTCAGTGGAGTCTGGGGTCAAACACTGCATTATACAACCAGAGAGGGAGCAGAGGAAAGGAATAAGGGAGTTTTCCTCGTCATTGTCATCTTTGGCTTGGTCATCAGGGGAAAATATATATCCAGATTTCTGTAAAACTGCTTCGTGACAATGTCCATTTTTAAAAGCACTTAATAAATAAAATTTTATTTTATGTGATCACGTGTGTAATTGTATCTGTAGTTGCTTACTTGCATTCACTTGTGAGAGTGAAAAAAATGGTTTTCAGTATCATTTAAGTTATACTGAAAAACATAATATTAGGTTATTTGCTTGTTTTAGATCAAAAAGAGTGAACAAAGATTTCTGTTTAAAAGATGTTGGGTTGTAGTTTGTATTGGAAGCTTGTTTTTTATTCCTCAGCTACACAGTGTATTGCTAAAGTATATGATTATGTAGGATTTTACAATGAAAGGAATGAAGTTGAATGAATTAAAATACAATCAAAATGTATCAAAATCAAAATGTACTTTGACTTCATGTTTTACCTAATCAACTGCATAGTTTTTTGAAAATAGACGTTTATTTTGAAATTCCAAAAAAAGTTCCAAAAAAGTTTAGGACTTTTTTTTAAGCAATTAAGGACTAATAGTGATGCGACAAGTTGAAATAAGGTGATGTGAAACAGGAAGAGCAAGAACAAGGATGGGTCGAGGGTCACCAATCTGCCAACAGATATGTCAGCGAATAATCTTTGAGAACAACATTCCGTAAAGACAAAATCGGTAGGATTTTGGACATTTCACCTTCTAAAATGCACAATATAATTAAAAGATTCAAATAATCCAGTCAAATCTCTGTATGTAAATGGCAAGGCCGAAAACCACTTCTGAATGCGTGTGATCTCCGATCCCTCAGACGTCACTGTCTTAAAAACCGTCATGAGTCTATAATGGATATCCTGACATGGGCTCGGGAATACTTTGGAAGACCTTTGTCAGTCAACACCATTCACCCCTACATCCACAGACGCAAGTCAAGGCTTTACTATGCAAAGCAGAAGCTATACATCAACACTGTCCAGAAGCACCGCCGACTTCTCTGGGCTCAGTCTCAACCGAGATATCTGAGATGGTCAGTAGCACAGTGGAATCGTGTTTTGTGGTTTGACGAGTCAACACTTCAAATAGTTTTTGGACAAAACAGCCATTGTGTTCTCCAGGCCAAAGAGGAAAAGGACCATCCAAGCTGTTATCAGCGTCAGGTCCAAAAGCCAGCATCTGTCATGGTATGGGGGTGTGTCAGTGCCCATGGCATGGGTAAATTGCACATCTGTGAGGGCAACATTAATGCAGAAAGATATGTACACATTTTGGAGCAACATATGCTGCCAAACGATATTCTTTCTGCATTACAAGCGCATGGTTGTGTAAGCAGAGAGTGCAGGTGGCCTCGCCTGCCTGCAGTCCTGACCTGTCTCCGATTGAGAATGTGTGGCATATTATGAAGCACAAAATAAGGCACCTGAAAAAATGCATAATGGATGAATGGGGGAAAATTGTGCTTGCTAAACTTAACCAACTGGTGTCTTCAGTGCCCAAATGCTTAATAAGTGTTATTAAAAGAAAAGGTGATGTTACACAGCGGTAAACAGTCAACTGTCCCAACTTTTTTGGAGTGTGTTGCAGTCATCACATTTGAAATGAGTGTATATTTTCAAAAAGAAAATTACATTCACGAAGTAAAACATCAAATAATGTATTGTCAGTATAGTTAAGTGCGAACTGAATTTTCAAATGACTCGGAATTGTGGTTGAATATTTGTGTGAATGCATACAGTTTGCATGCTTATGTTCATGATAACCCACAAACAAACCACCCACATGTACAGAAACATACAAAGACAATCATCTAGCAGATTCACACACATAGTGTTTGTAGTCTCAAATAAAAGCAGCCTCACTCAGACAATTTTCTTTCCCACCCTACTCATCCCTATCACTAATTATTACTTACTTTATTACTCTATCCCCCCCTTTGGCATTTCCAGTCTTATTATGATGCTTTGACCCCATCTGCTATGCTTATTTCAATGTATGATTAACTAATCTGGCTAAAAGACCAAAATTAAGTGGACAATTGGCTGCTCCATGGCCAGGTAAGCAGATAAAAGCTCTAGAGTTGATTTTAAGCGTGGCATTTTCATCTGGAATCTGCTGCTGTTAACTCTCAATATGCAGTACAAAGAGCTGTCACTGACAATATAATTTTGCAAGCCATCATTAAGCTGAAATATCAAAACAAACCCACCAGAGAGATAAAAAAAAAAAAAAAAAAAAAAAAAAAAGTTGTGGCCAAATCACATATTTGGTACATTAAAAAAAAAGAATGCACTGGTGAGCTCAGGAAGACCAAAAGGCCCAGAAAACCATGGAAAACAGCTGTTTTTGTGACAGAAGAATTCTTTCCCTGGTGAAGAAAAACACCTTCACAACAGTTGGCCAGATCAAGAACACCCTCCAGGAGGTAGGCATATCTGTGTGAAAGTCAACAATCAAAAGAACACTTGAGCAAAGTAAATAGAAAATAATGAAGAAGAGAAGGAACTGCTCATGATCCAAAATGTACCACCTCATATCCTTATCTAATGGTGTGGACGTGTATGGCTGCCAATAGAAGTGGTTTCCCTGTATTTGTTGATGATGTGACAAAAGCAGCAGGATGAATTCTAAAGTGTATAGTCACATTACCTGTCCAAATTCAGCCTAATGCTTTTGATGCCCTAAAAACAAGGGTGGGGTGGGGGGTTCAAATGTACTGTACCAACAAAGATAAAAGGACCTGTTTTGCTCCCTGACTTTAGAATTTAAATCTTGGCCATTGGGCTGCCTTTTTGTTTAATTTCCACTTTCTTATCATAAATATGGGCATCAAAAGACTTTTTAAAATAAGGTCAACATTAGCAGTGGCTGCCATTTTGTGCTAAAAAGCAGCTAAGCTCCAAGCTGAAAAACTATGTGACTGCTAGCTAGGTAGTCTTATAAACAACAAATTTAAAAAATGAATGCAAATAATCAAACAAAATATATAAGTATAGTTTATTTAGAATGTGTACAAATTACACCACTACTGCAAATACTGCAAATGTTAATCATGTTCATTACCATTTCAGTCACTGGTTTCTGCCCCTTTGAGAGGTCTACCAATCATCAGAAGGAGAAACAGTAGCTGCGTTTACATGGACAACAATAATCCACTCTTAATCCGATTAAGACCATACTCTAATTAAGAAAACACCATGTAAACAGCAATTTTTACTTACCTTAATCTAATTAAGGTCATAATCAAAGTAAGCAATAATCTAATTAAGACAGGTGGAGTACTCCTATTTTAGTCGCATTATGGACGTGTATTACAGACATGTAAACACCTTAATCACATTATGAACATCGTGTGGGAGTTTTCACCGCATTTTGCAACAGGACATGATCACACATCGCAGTTTTACGTTTTATGGCGAACAAGAGTTTTCGACCGCGACCCAAATCGCATACTTTCCTACTATAGGCCTGTAGTGGGTAAAAATACATGTATCTCGGCTACTATATAGATGGTAACTAGGCGATTTGGGACACACCCACAGCTTCAAGCAGTCGTCTATTAGCATGTACAGCATGACAAATTAATTGATTACGTCAATAACGTAGTCACTGACTACGTTTACATGGACAGCATTAATCTAATTATTGACCTTAATCTGAGTAAGATAATAATGTGATTAAGGTGTTTACATGAGTCGCTTTTAGAATACTCCAGTCATGTACCTGTTTTACATGTTATAGAACATAATTAGATTAACAGCCCGCGTCATTACATCACCACGCCACGCCGACCGACATCCCTCCAGAATTTCACATATCAACATACAGTTTGTCTTCGTTATGGTACCATATACAATTTTGGGTGTTTTTATTTAATTTTTTACAAGCGCTTTAAGTGCAGTTAATTATTTGTCATGCTGTGCGTGCAAATAGACAACTGCTTGAAGCCGTATAGACAACTGCTTGAAGCCATGGGTGTGTCCAAAATTGCGTAGCTACCGTCTATATAGTAGCCGAGATACATGTATTTTTCCCCACTACAGGCCTATAGTAGGAAAGTATGCGATTTGGGACGCAGCCGAACTCTCTTGTTTGCCGTAAAACGGTTGCGCTGCCATGTGTGATCGTGTCCTGTCGCAAAATGCGGTGAAAACTCCCACACGACATTCATAATGTGATTAAGGTGTTTACATGTCTGTAATACACGTCCATAATGCGACTAAAACAGGAGTACTCCACCTGTCTTAATTAGATTATTGCTTACTTCGATTATGACCATAATTAGATTAAGGTAAGTAAAAATTGCTGTTTACATGGTAGTTTCTTAATTAGAGTATGGTCTTAATCGGATTAAGAGTGGATTATTGTTGTCCATGTAAACGCAGCTGTGTCCAGAGGCACAAAGAGCGCACTGTCCAATAAACATGTTGGACATGTTTTTTCTGTGCAAAACTCGCCTGCATTCCCATTCACCCCCAGTGAAGTCTATGCATGTTAAAAGCCAGTTGTCCAAATAGCGTGTACTCATTGGACAAACACCATGTACTTGAATCTGCAAAAAAATACTCAGAGAAGCACAGGCATCACTGAGTGGAGATTTGTCACGCAGGCTGCGCTGTCTGCCAAAAACAGTTTGATTTAAATGAATGAACAGCACGATACTGCACTGAGATATGATTGATAAGACTTATGAATTGCAGCATTTCATTGCTGCATTTTAATGAAATTTTAGGGGATGCCAGGCTTCCCGTGTAGACATACTGTGCAAATATCTTAGGCACAAACAAAGAAATAATATATAAAGCAAAGATGTATTCAAAAATAATGAAATTAAACATTTCTACTTAAAAAGTACTATAAAGAGCACTAAACAGTAATAAACTAAACAAAGTCAATATTTGCCATGACAACCCTTTACCTTTTTATTTTTAATCATTTTTTTGTTGGAAAAATGCTTGGAAATATAAAATGTTCATGTACTGACTCAATAATGCAGAAGTCATAAAATAAACATCTATAACAAAATTTGTACAAAAAAATAGGGAGACATTTTTCTCTGAAATTCTTGTGCTCACAAAACACACACACACACACACACAGACGTACACACTTCAAACTGTGACCCTGACCACCCTGCTGAAAAAAACAACAGAAACCATCACAGAAATTCAAATGATTTCCAATACAGATACCATCAGCTAACTATTAAAACCGCACCATTATTGGTCCTTAATGGTATCCACTAGACATACTGTAACATGCCACCATGTAGGCAACAAATTACTTGCAGAGGCCCACACAGAGACCAGTAGAGTTTTCATTAAAACCAATATAATTCCCATAATTCCCATTGAAATCATTACAAATTCTATGAGGGTTTCTATTGTTTTTTTCCAGCAGGGCAGGCTAAATCTCAATTCTGCGTTAAATTTATCGCAGAATTTGGCAGACACATTTATCCAGAGCGAAAGGGCTTTGAAGTCTCAATCAAATCCTCAATAAGACACAATTTCTTCAAACAGCATAAAAAAAGTGATTTGTCTTCAATTAAGGCATAACAATGGATACAAGGCAACAACATGCAGACTATTAGAGCAGGGGGTTATTCCAGAAAGCAGGGTTAAGTTACTTAACTCGCGGTTGATTAACACAAACCTTGCTTACACGGAGTATGTCGGTTCCAGAACACCAGTTAGTAGTTAGTTCAATCAACCTCCAATTGGTAACTCAGAGTTAATGTACGTGCACAGCGAGTACATAAAAACATTATCAACGGATCGCCGATTTCAGGAGTCACCATGGAACCCCAGGGCGAAAAAAAAGTGAGCTGTATACTTCAGCGAAGCAGAGTTAGAGGTTTTAACGCATGCTTATAAGGAGTATAATCCATTTACAGTATCTCTCAAAAGTGAGTACACCCCTCACATTTTTGTAAATATTTGATTATATCTTTTCATGTGACAACACTAAAGAAATGACAGTTTGCCACAATGTAAAGTAGTGAGTGTACAGCTTGTATAACAGTGTAAATTTGCTGTCACCTCAAAATAACTCAACACATAGCCATTAATGTCTAAACCACTGGCAATAAAAGTGAGTACACCCCTAAGTGAAAATGTCCAAATTGAGCCCAAAGTGTCAATATTTTGTGGACCACCATCATTTTCCAGCACTGCCTTAACCCTCTTGGGCATGGAGTTCACCAGAGCTTCACAGGTTGCCACGGGAGTCCTCTTCCACTCCTCCATGACGACATCACGGAGCTGGTGGATGTTAGAGACCTTGTGCTCCTCCACCTTCTGTTTGAGGATGCCCCACAGATGCTCAATAGGGTTTAATCCATCACCTTCACCCTCAGCTTCTTTAGCAAGGCAGTGGTCATCTTGGAGGTGTGTTTGGGGTCGTTATCCTGATGGAATACTGCCCTGCAGCCCAGTCTCCGAAGAGAGGGGATCATGCTCGGCTTCAGTGTGTCACAGTACATGTTGGCATTCATGGTTCCCTCGATGAACTGTAGCTCCCCAGTGCCGGCAGCGCTCACGCAGCCCCAGACTATGACACTCCCACCACCATGCTTGATTGTAGGCAAGACACACTTGTCTTTGTACTCCTCACCTGGTTGCGGCCACATACGCCTGACACCATCTGAACCAAATAAGTTTATCTTGGTCTCATCAGGTTCCAGTAATCCATGTCCTTAGTCTGCTTGTCTTCAGCAAACTGTTTGCTGGCTTTCTTGTGCATCATCTTTAGAAGAGGCTTCCTTCTGGGACGAAAGCCATGCAGACCAATTTGATGCAGTGTGCGGCGTATGGTCTGAGCACTGACAGGCTGACCCCCCACCCCTTCAACCTCTGCAGCAATGCTGGCAGCACTCATACGTCTATTTCCCAAACACAACATCTGGATATGACGCTGAGCACGTGCACTCAACTTCTTTGGTCAACCATGGCGAGGCCTGTTCTGAGTGGAACCTTTCTTGTTAAACCGCTGTATGGTCTTGGCCACCGTGCTGCAGCTCAGTGTCAGGGTCTTGGCAATCTTCTTATAGCCTAGGCCATCTTTATGTAGAGCAACAATTCTTTTTTTCAGATCCTCAGAGAGTTCTTTGCCATGAGGGGTGGCTGTGGCTCAGGTGGTAGAGCGGGTTGTACACTAATCGTAGGGTTGGTGGTTCGATTCCCGGCCCACGTGACCCCATATGCCAAAGTGTCCTTGGGCAAGACACTGAACCCCAAGTTGCTCCCGATGGCAAGTTAACGCCTTGCATGGCAGCTCTGCTACCATTGGTGCGAGTGTGTGTGTGAATGGGTGAATGAGACACAGTGTCTCTCTTTGGATAAAAGTGCTATATAAGTGCACCATTTACCACAGGTGCCATGTTGAACTTCCAGTGACCAGTATGAGGGAGTGTGAGAGCCATGACACCAAATTTAACACACCTGCTCCCCATTCACACCTGAGGCCTTGTAACACTAAGTCACATGACACGGGGGAGGGAAAATGGCTAATTGGGCCCGATATGGACATTTTCACTTAGGGGTGTACTCACTTTTGTTGCCAGCGGTTTAGACATTAATGGCTATGTGTTGAGTTATTTTGAGAAGACAGCAAATTTACACTTTTATACAAGCTGTACACTCACTACTTTACATTGTAGTAAAGTGTCATTTCTTCAGTGTTGTCACATGAAAAGATATAATCAAATATTTACAAAAATGTGAAGGGTGTACTCACTTTTGTGAGATACTGTATACAAAAAAGTGATTGCTGCTTCAGACAGAAATTTGGCTTGGAAAAAAGTAACCGATCGAGTAAATGGCCACCATGGACTGCAATTCCCAGAACACTCACATTCACTCTAATCACGCACACCTGCATCCTATTCACAGCCCTCACAACCATGCTATATAAGAGACCTTTTGAACACTATGACTTCACGAAGTATTATGCTCAGTTGCCTAGTCTCTGTCATATTGCGAAGCCTTATGTCGTGTTTGCTTTTCTGGTTATCGACTTTGTTTACCATGTTGACCGCGATTCTCTGATCTGCCTTGGTTAGCCTGTCTGCCTGATCGTTTGACCCTAGCCTGCCTTCAAGTTTGTTTTCTGCCTGATCCTTTGTATTCCTTATGTTTTGAATAAACTGCCATACCTGCACTTGCTTCTGTCCTGTACCTACATTATGTGACAGAATACTTCGCCTATAACATGGAATCAGCAGGAAAGAGGAGGAGACGTCACGCTAGGGAAAACAAAGCAAACCATCACAGCTGTGGATTCAATCCAGTTTCCTCAGTGGACTGTCGTAGATCTCCCAGAGCCATATGATGGGTTATCAGGCTACCCTGAATATTTTCTTGATGCTGCTAGATCTATTTTGCAAGCCTAGTGAACCCCAAGCCGGGCGAGAAGCAATGGTTGTACTGTTGTCCCGGTTTTATGGCCCAGCACACCAGGGGGCGCAACATCTAGTTGCCATGGGATCCAGAGGACTTGAGAATGTAACTCAGTTTGTGGGACTATTTGTGATGGTATTCGGCAGTTCAGAATCCTGTGGCATCCTGGAGGATCTTTTGGGGGAGGCCTGCCTCAGAGATGAACCTGACTTGCTGTTCACCACCTATCATGAGCAGGCAAACTGGGTGACCACCTTATCAAAACTCCTGCCTAAGACCCACTATGCGGTCTCCTCTGCAGAGCTCCAGCCGGAGGTCAACGTGGTGACCTCATCTCCAGAGCTCCAACCTGAGACCCATGAGGTGGTCTCACCTGCCGAACTCCAGTCAGAGGTCAACATGGTGACCTCCTCCCAATAGTTCCAGCATGAGACCTATGAGGTGGTCTCACCAGCTGAACACTCGTCTGAGGCCAACGTGGCGGCCTCATCTCCAGAGCTCGAACCTGAGACCCATGAGGTGGTCTCACCTGCCGAGCTCCAGCCGGAGGTCAATGTGGTGACCACCTCCCCAGAGATCCAGCATGAGATCCATGAGTTGGTCTCAGATACAGAGCTCCAGCCAGAGGTCAATGAGGTGACCTCACCTCCAGAGCTCCAATCTGAGAGCCACGAGGTGGTCTCACCTGCTGAGCTCCAGTTGGATGACAAGGTGGTGACCTCATCCCCAGAGCCCCAGTCGGAGGTCAACGTGGCGACCTCCTCCCCAGAGCTCCAGCATAAAGCCAAATTCCCATCTGAGATCGAAGAGACGACCTCCCAAGCCATGTTCCTGTCTGAGGTCGAAGAGAGACGACCTCTCAAGCCAAGTTCCTGTCTGAGGTCAAAGAGACGGCCCCCCAAGCCAAGTTCATGTCTGAGGTCAAAGAGACAACCTCTCAAGCCAAGTTCCTGTCTGAGGTCGAAAAGAGGGCCTCTCAAGCCAAGTTCCTGTCCGAGGTTGAAGAGGTGACCCCCCACACCAAGTTCCAGTCTGAGATCGACGATGTGACCTTCCACGCCACATTCCAGTCTGAGACCGACGTCACGACCAACCAGGTTCTCCTCACACCTGAAACCAACATCACGACCAACCAGGTTCTCCTCAAGCCTGAAACCAATGTCACGACCAACCAGGTTCTCCTCAAGCCTGAAACCAATGTCAAGACCAACCAAGTTATGCTCACGCCAGAGTCTGTTGATACAACCAACCAAGTTTTCCTCATGCCTGAAACCGACGTCACGACCAACCAGGTTCTGCTCACGTCTGAAACCGACGTCACGACCAACCAGGTTCTGCTCACGCCTGAAGCCAACATCAGGACCAACCAAGTTATGCTCATGCCAGAGTCTGTTGGCACGACCAACCAAGTTTTCCGCATGCCTGAATCCGATGTCATGACCAACCAGATTCTGCTCATGCCTGAAACCAACATCACGACCAACCAGGCTCTGCTCCCACCTGAAGCCGACGTCACAACCAACCAGGTTCTACTCACGCTTAAAGCCAACATCACGACCAACCAAGATTTGCTCACACCTGAGTCTGCGGACACAGACAACCAAGTTCTGCTCTCTAGACTCTCTGTGTGACTGAGGACACTGCTCAGCTTCCCTCTACAGCTGAGGATGCCACCCAGCCATGCTGTTCAACTGAGGAAGCATCTCAGCCTCCCGTTGCAGCCAAGCGCTCCGCTTTGCTTCCCTATCCTGCCGTGGATGCCACTACTCCAGGATTCTATATGGACGTTGCTCCATTTTCCCACGCCACTGAAGATGTCACTCCACTGAGGACGTCTCTCCACCTCCGTTGAGGAGGTCTCTCCGCCTTCGTGCTCCGATGAGGACATTGTTCCGCCTCCGTACTCCACTGAGGAAGTCACTCCACACTCAAGAAAGGCCGAGGAGACGGCCCACCAAGTCAAGCCCAGGTCTAAAGCTGACAACACAACTTCCCAAGCCTGGATCTCGCCTAATGACCCTGGCGAACCAGCCCCAGCCTCATGTCTCCTCCTTGACTCCTTGAGAAATCTGCTGCTTGTCGGACAATGCCTGCATTGTAACCGTAGGGGCTGTGAAGACATTCTGCCCAGAGGGCCAGGACCGCCGGGGGAGGGAGTGTATTTTGGCGCTCCAGGAGAAGCGCCCTTTGGGGGGGGGGGGGGTCTGTCATATCACAGCAAACCAGTGACTACATTTCCCATCCTGCACGGTGGCCTACAAACATAGCCGCCATGGACTGCAATTCCCAGAACACTCACATTCACTCTAATCACGCACACCTGCATCCTATTCACAGCACTCACAACCACGCTATATAAGAGACCTTTTGAACACTGTGACTTTGCGAAGTATTACGCTCAGTTGCCTAGTCTCTGTCGTATTGCCAATCCTTATCTCGTGTTTTCTTTTCTGTTTATCGACTTTGTTTACACTTTTGACCTCGACTGTCTGTTCTGCCTTGGTTAGCCTGCCTGCTTGATCGTTTGATCCTAGCCTGCCTTGGAATTTTATTTTCTGCCTGATCCTTTGTACTCCTTATTGTTTGATTAAACTGCCATACCGGCACTTGCTTCTGCCCTGTGCCTACATTACGTGACACACTGGTTAAAGCTGGACAAAGTATTTGCCTACTGATGATGATGATGATTATTATTGTTGAACTGTAAACCAATAAATTCAAAAGTCTTTCAATTACACAAAATAAAGAAAAAATGAACCTCAACTGTTCACTGTGTGCATTAGTCATTTAATTAGAAATGATGTGGGCAGATAACATCTTGTAACACCCTGCAATCTCTTTGGTTCACTGGAGGTTCTTCTTACTGTCATCGTCATCATCATCATCAATGGTTCATCATGGTTTATGGCCAGGAAACTGTACAAAAGTGTGTAGGAACCGTTTGAGTGCAAGGCATACTGTATGAACGGTTCTACACATCTTTGCTTTTTCCACATGCTCTGAATCACCCATGTTATATCCAGAAAAATCCTTGTGGCAAAAAAAATTGAAGGCCAATGCATAAAATGTGCTCGGTGTTAATCAGTGATCTACGATGTGCCATGTTGGCGATGTGAGGTTTCAAAATGTTACATTAAATATTCTCACGAAAAACGGTAACACTCCCGCAATATTAATCTGGATATGAAAAGGATTTCGTATAATCCGTGCCACCTCGTCCACTGGATCTTCTTCAAAAGGGCATGCTACGCTCCATCAGCCCTCTGAAACAAACTAACCCTGGAACATAACCTGCTCTGGAGCAAGTTATGTTAATGGCAACTTACATACTCTGAAAGTTATCAATTAACTCTGAGTAAACTTACCCTGGTAAGTCACTTAACCTGCTTTGTGGAATACCCCCCCCAGATGCAGCACATCAACAACATATGAACATGACAACAACAAAAGCTTGACAATTAGGTGTTGAAAAACTAGAACGTCTATAGGGGTGCTTATTAGGGGTAACACAGAACAGGTGTGAGAAATCAGTGGAACATGTGACATGGTCATGTGACATGCTGGGGCTGATGGGTAATGTAGTTCAGTGTGGATTTCAGCATAACCATGACACAGCTGCTTCATTGAAATTTAAGTTGTGCAAGTGGTCTTACTTAAAATAAAGAAAACAATTGTGTCCCTCTATTGGAATATTATGCAAACCATTGTTATAGCTTGTTACTATCATTGTTATGGCTTGTCCAGCTTAATATTTGCTGGACAAAGTTAGATATATTTTCTTAAAATTAGATTAATTTTCTAATGCAAAACATGCTTGACAAGATATTTTTTCTTTTTACACAAAAATAAGAATAATTTCCCAGAAACAAAGCTTTTTGTACTTTCTTGAATTTTTTTACAGTGCAAATATGGTTCATTTTCTACTTCAACAGATATTTCTGGCTGAAGACATACTTATATTCATAGGGCTATTCATCTTTAATACTACTTTTAACTGTACACTTTAATACCGCATTTGTCACATCACTCAGAACATGCTTCCTTCCCAACAAAACTCGGGTGGCTTGAGTAACAGAGACTGTGTTTCATCTTTGTGATTTAATGGTGGATTGTGATACCTTTGCCCCTGCCCTGTGGAGGTTGTTGGTGGTCACTAACTGTTGCTTTGGGGTTTTTCTTCACAGTTCTCACAATGTTTCTGTCATCACATGATGTTTTCCATGGCTGCCCTGTTCCATGCCAGGTTATTAGTACAACAGTGGTTTCTTTCTTTTCAGGACATTCTAATTTATTGTATTGGCTATGCCCAATGCTTGATAGATTTTCTCAGTTTCAAAATGACATGCTTTTCTCCCATAGACTCTCTCTGGTCTTTATGTTGGTTTATCCTTTTAACAACAAATGCAGTCTTCACAGGCAAAACCTAGGGCCCAAACCAAGAGTATATATTCAGAGCTATTAATTTTTTAAGCAATCAGTTTAAGAGGGCACACCTGGCAGCAAGAAACACCTATCAGTCACATGTTCCAACATTTTTTGAGCACTTGATGCATTCAAACAAAAGGTGCTATGTTCTAAGTTGTTAAACACATCTAGATGTAAATATGAGGAAATTAAAGCTGACACTCTGATCTATTGTTTTATATTTATATTTTGATATCAAACCCATGTCTTCAGTGTATAGTGAAAACAACAGAATTGGCTTTGCTGTTCCATTATTTTCAGAGGGGACTGTATGTAAATGAGTAGTGAGACTTTTTTCTGAAGGAAGTCAGAAGAAGAGCAATAAGTCAGAAATTAGAGTGAATTTCTACAGAATTACAAGAGTGTGTTGACACATTTATGTCTACATCTCTGTTCTGTTTTATGGCTCAGCTGTATGTGAGTGAAGACATCTGAAGTGTGTGAGCTAGCTCTGTGAATTTGTGTGAAATGACTATGTGAATAAGAATCATTTCAAAAGAAAATCCGAATCCTGTCTGTCTGTCCGTCCGTCCGTCCATCCATCCATCCACAGCCCCCTCCAAAACTATTGGAATGGTAAGAACTTTTTTTGCTGTAGATTGAAGACATATGGGTTTTATCTCAAAAGATGAATACACGAAGAGAGTTTAGAATTTCAGCTCTTATTTCCTGGTATTCACATGTAGATGTGTTAAAAGACATAGAACATAGCACATTTTGTGTCAGACCATCCAATTTGTAGGCAAGCAAAAATACTGGAACACATGACTGACAGGTGTTTTTTCTGTCTCCCTCCCCATATATCCACAATATGAGTCATTTTGATAATAACCTTTCCTTTGAACACCAAATCAATCAATGTCATAACTTCATTTTTACACCGAAAAAACATAGCTCATCTCTGCCCATCAATTTCCTTATCTGCTGCAGAAACTTTGACCCATGCCTTTATCACATCTGGAATTGACTACTGCAATAGCATTCTATATAGCACATCATTCAAAATCCTAAATAAACTCCAGTACATCCAGAATTCTGCTGCACGTCTGATCACTCATTCTCGCTCTCGTTACCATATCACCCCTATCCTCTAGAAGCTTCACTAGCTTCCTGTCCCACAATGGATTCAATTTAGAGTCCTTCTCTTCACTCACAAAGCTCTTTATAATCAGGCCCCTTCCTATCTCACTGATTTGCTCTAATATCACACTCCTTCCTGAAGTCTCCGTTCCTCTGATGTCAAATTCCTGTCTACAGTATACCACTCAGAACTAAGCACCGGACCTGCGGTGATAGAGCATTTTCCATAGCTGCCACCTCCCTCTGGCACTCTCTTCACAAACACATCTGAGATTGCACATGGCCATGTTCAAATGATTACTCAAAACTCACCTTTTCAGGATTGCATTTAATCTTTGACTAATGCTGTATGCTACTGGTTTTATTGTCCTCACTTTTGACTTTATGTGATTATGCTGTATGGTTTTATTGTGTTATGACTATTTTTTCTAAAGCGTCTTTGAGTGTCTTAAAAAGTACTCTATAAATAAAATGTATTATTATTATTATTATTATTATTATTATTATTATTGTTAACCAGGTGTGTCCTGTTAGATCGATTGTTTAAACAATAAGTAACTCTTGGATTCAGCCTGTTTCATTCTGTTATATAACAGAATGGATGGTTAACACTGTTATAGATGTGTACACTCACTTTATTAGACACGGCGAACATAACATGTACTCGGGCATACACACAGGAAGACTGAAATGGTGTTACACCAAATACGGTCCGTGGTGCACCAACAACCATCACAACATAGCCTTCAGTTTCACCTGTGAAGACTGCATTTGTTGTTAAAAAGGATAAGCCAATGTGAATATAAGAGTGCTGTCTCTGGGAGAAAACCAAGCCATTCTGAAGCTGAGAGAGAAGGAAAAATCATTCAGTGGCATTGAACAAACATTCTGCATAGCCAATACAACAATTTAGAATGTCCTGAAAAAGAAAACAAAAAACACTGGCATACTGAGCAAAAGACACTGAATGGGTTGGCCGAGGAAAACAGCTGATGACAGAAACATTGTGAGAGCTGAGAAGAAAAACCTAGAAACAACAGTCAGTGACATCAGCAACAACCTCCACAGGTCAGGGGTGAAAGTATCACAATTCACCATTCGAAGAAGACTTTGAGAGCAGAAATATAGAGGCCATATGACAAGATGCTGACCACTCATCAGCAGTGAGAATCGGAAAGCCAGATTGGAATTTGCAAAGAAATATAGAGATGAGCCGCAAAAGTTCTGGAAACAAAATTAATCTATGCCAAAGTTATGGAAATGCCAAAGTGTGGCAAAAACGTATGATCCAAAACGTACTAGCTCATCTGTGAAACATGGTGGAAGTAGTGTCATGGCTTGGGCTTGCATGGCTGCTTCTAGAACAGGTATGTAACTCATGATGGTAACAGCAGAATGAATTCAGAAGTTTACAGGAACGTTTTGTCTGCCAGTTTACAGAGAAATGCATCCAAATTGATCGGGAGGAACTTTATCATGCAGCAAGACAATGATTCAAAACATACTGCCAACTCAAAACAGGACTTTATCAGGGGGAAAAAGTGGAAGGTTTTAGACTGGCTAGGTCAATCACCAGACCTTACCTCAATTGAGCATGCATTTCATCACCTGAAGAGGAGACTGAAGGGAGAAACCCCCGAAACAAACAACAACTTAAAGAGACTAAAGTAAAAGCCAAGAAAAGCATCACAAAAGAAGAAACCAGCAATTTGGTATTGTCAATGAGTCGCGGGCTTGATGCAGTTATTGCTTGCAAGGGATATACAACTAAATATTAAGTGTTATTTACTTCAAGACTTATCTATTCCTATACTTTTGCTCGCCTAAAAAATTGGTGGTCTGATACAAAAGGATGCTCTTTAACACATCTAGATAATTTACCAGGAAATAAAAGCTGAAATCCTAAACTCTCATGTCATATCCATATTAAATTCTTTACCTTAATCTTTGAGGATTTCCTGTTTGCTACCAAGTGAGCTAATGTTATGCTAACCACTGTATAAATAATAAAATTAACCATGTTTACTAGTAAGCGAGCTAACATTATGCCAACCGCTATGTCTAAATACTAAAATCAGGGTTTGTACAAGGTGCTTGATGTTGACCAGAGTTGGGTGCAAGGCGTTACTGTAATCTAATTAATTTTTCTGATAACGCAGTAATGTAACACATTACATTTTAAATGTATGTATTTGATTACAGTTACTGATGTCAATAAAATTACGTTACAATATTAAGTAAAATGCATTTTAAAATAAATCACGTTTTTCCATGAAGATTTTTCTTAAACCCTGAATAATTGTCCACTTGGAGCAGTTTGTCACTATTTAACTGAACGTCAGCAATTTTATGTCTTCAGTGAATGGAGGCAAGACCAATCAGACAAGGCTTACAGGAAAATACGTGGAAACACTTGTGTCTTATTGGCTGACAGCTCTCAATTCTGCCAAACGCTAGCTCACAGTCAGTGTGGATATATGTCCACACTGATATATGGATATATGGCAATTTTTTTTAAAGCAGTAAATGGGTTGAAACGGAAACACTAACATCCTCTGATGCTGAGCAGGAAAACAAGGTGTGTAAATGTCTATATGAGTTCCAGTTTACGTGAACATGATTTGAGCAGAGCACAAGGAAAGATAATGTACTTTGCATGGTACTGTAGCAGCTAAACTCATACAATGATAGCATAGCTGTGCCTCCCCTTGGCTAGCGACACCAAACTAGCCTAGTTAGAAAAGTTTTATATTTTATCGGTCTGGTAACCGAAGCAAGTTTTATCATAAATCCGAATTTTTCTGATCATGTCAAATTGCGAGCTAAAATTACTAAAAGAACTATGAGTTTCACTTTGTAGTGTATTTTTTTAGGTTTACTAGGTTTTGAAAGAAACATCAAAGTAAAGTAATTAGTAATTTGATTACTTTTTACATGCAGTAATCAGTAATGTAATCAGATTACAATTTTAAAGTAGTAATTAGTAACATGTAGTGGATTACTTTTTTGAGTAACTTACCAAACACTGGTGTTGAATTTGGCTTTTTGAAATTTATGTACTGGAAAACCTTGAAAATAGACATTTTTAGCCATTTTCTATATAGTGGTGCTTAAAAAGTGCTTGAATTATGAATTCAAAATTAAGTCAATAAATATGAAATCTCTAAATAACTTTAAAGTATTTATTTTCAATAGAACACGAATACAATCCTTTCACTCAAAATATGACATTTTGACAGAAACAGCTCCAGTCCAATTTTCAGATTCCTTTTTTCCTCAAAAAGGCATCTAGTAACAAATCTAGCAAGTTTTTGGGCAACCCTTAACTACTTTCTGTAGAAGAGAGTCGCCAGTACTGTCCCACAAGCGTGAGGTCCTGCTTTCCTGCCTCAGACATACCTCTCTCTGCGGCAATTCTGTTCAGTGAGTGGCAGAGAGGAGCAGCACATTCATTCACTTTCTATCTGAGTGTTCATTTTACATATATCCAAAATCACATCAAACAGATTGGCAAACAGATCTAAAGGAAGAAATAAGAATATTAAAAAGAAGAAATAAAGAATATGTTTGAATGACCTCTTGTACAATCCTTGAAAAAAAAAAAATACTGCTTGAAAAGTCCTGTTTGATTGTGTTTCGTGTTTGATCATAAGCGAGTTTATTTCCAAATTCAGTGATTTATTCCTAATGTGTTCATTCTTAGTACTCTGAGGACAATTTCAATTTGCAGGATTTCATTGCTCTAGGGAACAATAGATGAAATATGTGGTACATTGAATTAGTTGCTTGCCAATTGTATGACTGTTCTGGAGTTTTTCCAATAACCAGGTTTGTCTGTTTGTCTGTGTATTTCTGAAAATTTGGTTCATTTTGTAGATTTGAATTATGAATTAACACAATATTGCATGGTATCACGATACTACTTAGTATCGTGATACTTCAACTGTTATAGTATCATAAGATATGTTTATGGTATCGTGACAACCCTAATATATACACACATTGGTGCTTGAAAATTTGTGAATTTTCTACATTTCTGCATAAATATGACCTAAAACATCATCAGATTTTCACACAAGTCCTAAAAGTAGATAAAGAGAACCCAATTAAACAAATGAAAGAAAAATATCATACTTAGCCATCTATTTATTGAGAAAAAATGATCCATTATTACATATCTGTGAGTGGAAAAAGTATATGAACCTTTGCTTTCAGTATCTGGTCTGACGCCATTGTGCACCAATAACTGCAACTAAATGTTTCCGGTAACTGTTGATCAGTCCTGCACATCAGCTTGGAGGAATTTTAGCCCATTCCTTAGTACAGAGCAGCTTAAACTCTGGGATATTGGTGGGTTGCCTCACACGAACTGCTTGCTTCAGGTCCTTCCACAACATTTTTATTAGATTAAGGTCAGGACTTTGACTTGGCCATTCCAAAACATTAACTTTATTCTTTAACCATTCTTTGGTAGAATGACTTGTGTTGTGCATGCCCCACTTTCTCTTGAGATTCAGATCATGGACAGATGTCCTGGCATTTTCCTTTAGAATTCAATGGTATAATGCAGAATTCATTGTTCCATCAATGATGGCAAGTCCTGGCCCAGATGCAGCAAAACAGTCCCAAACCAGGATACTACCTCCATCATGTTTCACAGCGGGGATAAAGTTCTTATGCTGGAATGCAGTGTTTTCCTTTCTCCAAACATAATGCTTTCCATTTACCAAAAATTCTATTTTGGTCTCATCCGTCCACAAAACATTTTTCCAATATCCTTCTGGCTTGTCATGATTGTTAGCAAACTGCAGAAGGGCAGTAATGTTGTTTTTGGACAGCAGTGGCTTTCTCCTTGCAACCCTGCCATGCACAACATTGTTGTTCAGTGTTTTCCTGATGGTGGGCTCATGAACATTAACATTAGGCAATGTGAGAGAGGCCTTTAGTCGCGTAGACATTACCCTGGGTTCCTTTGGGACCTCGCAGACTATTAAACGTCTTGCTCTTGGAGTGATCTTTGTTGGTCAAGCCCTCCTGCAGAGAGTAACAGTAGTCTTGAATTTCCTCCATTTGTACACAATCTATCTGATTGTGGATTGGTGGTGTCCAAACTCTTTAGAGATGGTTTAGTAACCTTTTTCAGACTGATCAAAAGAGTCAACAACTTTTTCTGAGTTCATCAGAAATCTCCTTTGTTCATGCCATGAAACACTACCACAAACATGTGTTGCGAAGATCAGACTCTGTTAGATCCCTGTTCTTTAAATAAAACAGGGTGCTCACTCACACCTGATTGTCATCCCATTGATTGAAAATAAGTAACTCTAATTTCACCTTCAAATTAGCTGTTTATCCTTGTCACATACTTTTGCCACTCAAAGATATGTCATATTGGATTATTTTCCTTAATAAATAAATAAATTACCAAGTATAATATTTTTTGTCTCATTTGTTTCAATGGGTTCTCTTTGTCTACTTTTAGGACTTGTGTGAAAATCTGATGATGTTTTAGGTCATATTTATGTAGATATATAGAAAATTCTAAAGGGTTCACAAACTTTCAAGCACCACTGTACATACTCTGAAAATGTCGAAACAGCAAGGCCAATTTGTTTTTGCTATACATTGAAGACATTTCGGTTTCAGATCATAAGATGATATGAGACAACAGACCAGCTTTCATTTCCTCATATTTACATATCGATGTGATAAACTCCTTGTGATAAACATGACATCATTGGTGGAAGACCAACCAATTTTCAGGTGAGCAAAAGTATAGGAACAGATAGTCTTAAAGTAAATGAAAGTAAATAACACTTAATATTTGGTTGCATATCCTTTGCTTGCAATAACTGCATCAAGATGGTGACCTAACACCAAACTGTTGCATTTTTCTTTTGTGTTGCTTTTCCAGGCTTGTACTGAAGCTTCTTTTCATTTGTTGTTTGTTTTGGGAGGTTTCTCCCTTCAGTCTCGTAATTGACTTGGCCAGTGTAAAACCTTCAACTTTTTCCCCCTGATGAAGTCCTTTGTTTTGTTGGCAGTGCTGTTTGGGTCATTGTCTTGCTGCATGAAGAAGTTCCTCCCAATTAGATTGGATGAATTTCTCTGTAAATTGGAAAACAGATTGCTTCAGTAGACTTCTGAGTTCACTGTTGTTTTTGAGTTTTTCTTCACAGGTGTCACAATGTTTGTCATCACCTGCTGTTTTTTAAATTGTCTGACCTGTTCTATGTCTGGTTGCTAGTATACCAGTGGTTTCCTTCTTTTTCAAGTCAATCCAAATTATTGTATTGGTTATGACCAATGCTTGTGCAATGGCGGTGAGATTTTCCCTGTTTTCTCAGCTTCAAAATGGCTTGCTTTTCTCCCACAGACAGTTATCTGGTCTTCATGTTGGTTTATCCTTTTTAACAACAAATGCATTCTTCACAGGCGAACCCTGGGGCCCAAACCAAGAATATATACTAAGAGCTATTAATTCTTTAAACAATAA